>NW_028170207.1:0-25000 GCF_963971535.1 Notolepis coatsorum
AGGAGGGGGAGAAACAAGGAGGAGGGAGATTAGAGAGGAGGGGGAGAAACAAGGAGGAGGGAGATTAGAGAGGAGGGGGAGAAACAAGGAGGAGGGAGATTAGAGAGGAGGGGGAGAAACAAGGAGGAGGGAGATTAGAGAGGAGGGGGAGAAACAAGGAGGAGGGAGATTAGAGAGGAGGGGGAGAAACAAGGAGGGAGATTAGAGAGGAGGGGGAGAAACAAGGAGGAGGGAGATTAGAGAGGAGGGGGAGAAACAAGGAGGAGGGAGATTAGAGAGGAGGGGGAGAAACAAGGAGGAGGGAGATTAGAGAGGAGGGGGAGAAACAAGGAGGGAGATTAGAGAGGAGGGGGAGAAACAAGGAGGAGGGAGATTAGAGAGGAGAAACAAGGAGGAGGGAGATTAGAGAGGAGGGGGAGAAACAAGGAGGAGGGAAAAGACGTGTTATTAGAGTCTCAGGAGTTAAAGGAACAACAGTCCTTTAGTTTCCTCTCTGTGCGTTCAGTAAAAAGCTAACCTTTCACTACCACACTACAGACGGTTAACCTTTCACTACCACACTACAGACGGTTAACCTTTCACTACCACACTACAGAAGGTTAACCCTTTCACTACCACACTACAGACGGTTAACCTTTCACTACCACGCTACAGACGGTTAACCTTTCACTACCACACTACAGAATGTTAACCTTTCACTACCACACTACAGAAGGCTAACCTTTCACTACCACACTACAGAAGGTTAACCTCTCACTACCACGCTACAGAAGGCTAACCTTTCACTACCATAATACAGACGGTTAACCTTTCACTACCACACTACAGAAGGTTAACCTTTCACTACCACGCTACAGAAGGTTAACCTTTCACTACCATAATACAGACGGTTAACCCTTTCACTACCACACTACAGAATGTTAACCTTTCACTACCACACTACAGACGGTTAACCTTTCACTACCACACTACAGAATGTTAACCTTTTACTACCACACTACAGAAGGTCACTATCACAGAGGGTTAACCCTTTCACTACCACAGCAGGTTAACCCTTTCACTACACACTACAGAAGGTTAACCCTTTCACTACTATATGTGGTTAACACATCAGGGTAACCATTTCACTACCACACTATAGAAGGTTAACCCTTTCACTACCACAGATGTTAACCCTTTCACTACAACAGCAGGTTAACCATTTCACTACCACACTACAGAAGGTTAACCAGGGATGTCTCTCTCTAGACTAGAGTAGCAGGCAAACAGACTCCTGCTTGACTCCCCTCCCATCTGCTTCACGCAGTCAACAAACTCAGCTATATATCCCCAACTGAGCTACTTCAAATCCATCCCAACATAGAATTCACATGTAATATCCACATGATTTGAATCAACACTTTGTGAAAATGAAACAACAAACTAGGGAAGTAAACGTTTATTCTGTGACTCTCGTCTGTCTAGATTTGCAGTGAATGTAGATTGAACCATCCAAGGTCATTGGTGGTAACGTACAATAATGTGAAATCCTTTGAAGAGACCTACTGCATCTGCCCAGGATACAGTTTGTGCGATGGTCTCACCTGTGGTAAGGACACAGTTTGTGCGATGGTCTCACCTGTGGTAAGGACACAGTTTGTGCGATGGTCTCACCTGTGGTAAGGACACAGTTTGTGCGATGGTCTCACCTGTGGTAAGGACACAGTTTGTGCGATGGTCTCACCTGTGGTAAGGACACAGTTTGTGCGATGGTCTCACCTGTGGTAAGGACACAGTTTGTGCGATGGTCTCACCTGTGGTAAGGACACAGTTTGTGCGATGGTCTCACCTGTGGTAAGGACACAGTTTGTGTGATGGTCTCACCTGTGGTAATGGCTTCTGGTAGACCTGCATAGCCAACATGAGAGGGGCGGCTGAGCTCCAGTTGTAGTACCTCAAACAGACAAGACAGATTCTGATCACAACTCTGGATGGAGCAATATGAGAGGCGGCAGGTGCCTGCTGTGGAGGTAGGAAATTGCCCAAATAATTAATAAGTAGTAATAAAGTGTTTTAGGGCTGACCTCGACTAGTCATCTAGAAAAGAGCCGTAGTCAACTGCCAACCTCTTTTATTCGGGGGGGGGGGGGGGGGGGGGTAGTCGACCAATCGACTATCGGCAAATTTCCGCCAATCAAAGTCTACTATACAAATCCTTAGTTGGGGACAGACCTAACGTGTTTAAAACGCTCCTGTTGGGGACAGACAGGCCTAACGTGTTTAAAACACTCCTGTTGGGGACAGACAGGCCTAACGTGTTTAAAACACTCCTGTTGGGGACAGACAGGCCTAACGTGTTTAAAACGCTCCTGTTGGGGACAGACAGGCCTAACGTGTTTAAAACGCTCCTGTTGGGGACAGACAGGCCTAACGTGTTTAAAACACTCCTGTTGGGGACAGACAGGCCTAACGTGTTTAAAACACTCCTGTTGGAGACAGACAGGCCTAACGTGTTTAAAACACTCCTGTTGGGGACAGACAGGCCTAACGTGTTTAAAACACTCCTGTTGGGGACAGACAGGCCTAACGTGTTTAAAACACTCCTGTTGGGGACAGACAGGCCTAACGTGTTTAATCTCCAGATGGCAGTGGTCTTCAAAAACGAGGCTCCCTGGGAAATGTAGCCCCAGCAACGTGACCTAAACGACGGTGTAAATAGTAAATAGGCGGCAGTTCTGCATATTATAGAATTTTTTTTTTATCTACTTTTTCTCCCATTTTCTATTTTTCTCCCTTCCCCAATTTCGTATTTTGTCCAATTCTACCCTCCCCTGTCTCGAACGTTGTTAGACCATGCCTCCCACAAGCCGGCTGCAATGTGGACCAAGCCTTGCATCACGTGTCCCCTCCGGTACACGAGGAGGCAGCCGTCGCATCTTTTCACCTGTACAGCGCGATCTCTCAGCGGCGAGGGTCTGCGTGGGAGGGACACGCCGCCCCGTCGCTTCCTGATTCTACTGCGCAGGCGCACCAACCGACCTGTAGGAGTCGCTGTCCACAACGTCCGATCCCCACCCACCAGCTTCCCACCCCCTAATACTGCCAATTGTATTAGTATGAACGACCAGCCAAGCTGGTAGCAACGCCGAGAGCTGGGCTCCAACCCAGCATCTCCTGCATTAGTGCCGAGCGCCTTTCCCACTGCGCCACCTAGCCGCTCCTATATTATAGCATTTGTTAAGTATCCGACAGTCTATAGTGGTTGTGAGAGGTTTTTCCAGAGATTTTGGTAATATTTTCCACTCGAAAAGCTTGTTTGTAAAGTAGCCACATTGATGTATTTAGTTTATTCATTACTGGGTCATAATTCTATATATATTTCATTTTATCGGCCCAGAACGGATGATGAGTGGGACCGGGTCGCTGCGGCCCGCATGCCCCAGAGATGAACCTTCCAGCCGGCAGGCCTGTATTAGCTGAACTAGCTCCAATGCTAGCACTGGCTAACAACAAGATAGCGCTGGCTAACAACAAGATAGCGCTGGCTAACAACAAGCTAGCCAAAGACCCAGAGATTGAGACCCACCCCCTCCCGTGTGATATGCGTGCAGAGAGGCAGAGGGCATAGAGGAAGACATGGCTCTAGGAAGAGAACGGGATAAGTTCGAATAAAAATTTTAACACACATTAAATTATTTTATGAATAATTAGTCATTTGTACAAATTTAGAATTTTGTTTAACTAATTCATTCATAACTTTTGAACAATAGATGCTATTTCTAATCTGTCAGCTGTTCTATATTGCCAACAGGATTGTCTACATTCCATACACTCATATTTTTCTGTTCCCAAGTAAGGAAAGTGCTTGAACATTTTTATCTTCCAGTTCAGTTTCAACAAGTTCAAGTGCAACTACATATGAAGAATAATAACAATAATAATGATGATAATCATACACATATTTATATCATTGGAAAGCCCTGGTTGTTAGCTTCAAATATGAGGTACTTTAGGCGGCTGGGTGGCGCAGCGGACATTGCGCTCGTCACCAATGCAAGAGACACCGGGTTCGACTCCGGCTGTCGGCGTTGCCTCCGGCTTGGGCCAGCCGTCATACTAACTCAATTGGCAGAGTTAGCGGGTGGAAGTCGATGGGTGGTAATCTGGACGTTGTGGACAGCGACTCCTACAGGTCGGTTGGGGACGCCTGCACAGCAGAGACCGGAAATGGCGGGGGTAGTGTGAGCCTCCCACACGTTACACCTCGCCAATGAGAGTCCGCGCTGGCAGGTGAGAAGATGTGACAGGCTGCCTCCTCGTGTATCGGAGGGGACACGTGATGGAAGGCTTCTATCCTCCCTACAACCGGCCAGTGGGGGGCATATGCGAGCAACGTTCAAGACAGGGGAGGGGAGGCGGCTAAGTGGCGCAGTGGGCAAGGCGCTCGCCACTAACGCAGGAGATGCTGGGTTCGAGCCCAGCTCTCTGCGTTGCTTCCGGCTTGGCTGGTCGTTCATACTAATACAATTGGCAGTATTAGGGGGTGGGAAAGCCGGTGGGTGGGGATCGGACGTTGTGGACAGTGACTCCTACAGGTCGGTTGGTGCGCCTGCGCAGCAGAATCAGGAAGCAACGGGGGCAGCGTGAGCCTCCCACGCGTTACTCCTCGCCGCTGAGAGATCGGGCTGTGCAGGTGAAAAGATGCGACAGCTGCCTCCTCGTGTACCGGAGGGGACACGTGATGCAAGGCTTCGTCCACATTGCAGCCGACCAGTGGGAGGCATAGTCTAGCAACGTTCGAGACAGGGGAGGGTAGAATTGGATAATACGAAATTGGGATGGGAGAAAGAAATTATAGAAAATGGGGAGAAAAAGTAGATAAAAAAAAAGACAGGGGAGGGGAGAATTGGCACAGTGGAATTGGGATGGGAGGTAAATAGAAAAAGAGGAGAAAAAGTGGATACAAAATAAATAAAATTAGGTACTTTGAAATACCCAGTAAGTTAACTAATAATCTATCACAAACCGATGCAAGTTCAAGTTCAGGGATTTTCAAAATGGGCCTGCAGTAGTAGGAAGGTTAAAGGAACACACCAATATTATGGGAAATGCACTTACCTTCTTCTCTAAAGTCAGACAAAAAGATAAATACTAGTTTCCTCTCTGTGCGTTCAGCAGACAGCTATCTGGCTGCAAGCTGGCCTCGTTTAGCACAAATTAAAGGGGACATGCATTGCTATTCCTTGCACTATTTGGGCAACTTTACACAATTCCTGTGAGTCTATTGAACACATCTGTAAGGTTTATTTTTTTTTAAATCATTGTTTTATATTTCTAATGGAGTAGGCCTACTCAAAAGCATAATTTTCCAGCCGCAGGATTTCAGGCTGTTATTGGATGGGCTCCGCCCATAAGCGCTTTCAGTGACAGTCACCCACACAGCGTGATACATACGAGAGAGAGCGAGAGAGAGAACGAGCAAGTGAGAGAGAGAGAGAGAGAGAGAGAGAGAGAGAGAGAGAGAGAGAGAGAGAGAGAGAGAGAGAGAGAGAGAGAGAGAGAGAGAGAGAGAGAGAGAGAGAGAGAGAGAGAGATGCGTCCCTGACACACGCAGTCAAGTTTGTGTATGTGTGTGTCCCCGATGAGGGAGAGAGATGGTGCACACACATTTACACACACTTCTGCAGTCCCTCCCGTCGTCCCTCTCTCTCTCTCTCTATCTCTCTCTCTCTCTCTCTCCCTCTCGCTAGTTCTCTGCCTGTCAAACCCTGTTTGAGGAAGTGTCGGGTTACACTGCACTACAACCATAGAGGGGGCGTTACTGCAGATCAGTGCTATATTAACATCAACAAAACCGTCAAATCAGAACAGCTTAGTTGAGTGAGGGAAGATCTTGTGAACTCGAGACTAGACTGATGAGTCAATATGGTAATTAGAGACACAGACCCAGGGCTTGACATTGACACCTGCCCACCCGCCCAATGCGGGTAGAATTCGTCATTGGCGGGTAAATGCGTCATTCTTCCCGCCAATGGGGCGGTGCCTTTTTTTTCTATGAAAAAAAAACATTGTAGTCTACAAAAGGCATCTGGAATAATTAAGTGAATCCAGGTGATACTATATAATACTACAACTCCCATGAGGACTAGGTCCGCACAGTGTGCTCATTCCATTGGCCCATCCACTTCGCCCTACTATCGTGCGCATCGTGTTGCTTCCGTGTGTGACAGCTGACAGCTGAACGAACGCTGTTAACGTTAATAGCTCAACTGGTTAGTGCGACCGACTCATCCATAGTTTACTTTACAGACAGTTAGCTAACGTTACAATGTGGTGGAATATTGTGAAAAGACCGGGTGAACCAAACCATCGACAAACAGAAAAGAGAATGAGACCGAGACCGACTATTTGTGGATGTGCGAGTAAGTAAACAAACTAACATGTATTATGTAACGTGTATTATTAAACTAATATTACAGTGTTTGTTAGCTAGCTAGCCACATTTATTTAAGCATAAGGGCTCGAGACTAACACCGTCCTGGCCACCCTCTCAGTCAAGATAGCACTCGCAAGTAATATTATATTATATGCTGCACATTATCACTGCGCAGTCTCTGAGTTAGCTCTCAGCACCATGGACAGCTGCCCCAGATGTCTCTCTTTCTTGGTTAAAAGCTGCTATATAATTGCAGTCTATTTACCATTCAGATCAAACATGGCTTGTTTCCTATAGCCATTCTATTCTACCGTGTTCTATTCTTCTGTGTTCTGTTCTTCCATTGAATTCCATATGTTCTCTCTGACGGCCTCTCTCTCTCTCTCTCTCTCACACACACACACACACACACACACACACACACACACACACACACACACACACACACACACACACACACACACACACACACACACACACACACACACACACACACACACACACACACACTGAATTGAGGACTAGACATCAAAGCAAATATTGGTAACAATATATCACAGTGCTCTACAATTTAATTAATTAAGTGTGTACTTAGTTTTTGTAATTACATACTCATTGTTACACAGTGTACTTACCGCATTACACTTCCTTAACATTAACAATAACCCTAACTATATTCCTAATCCTAACCCTGGCCTTATTCCTAGGTATTGAGTCAATTCAATGCAGTAAGTACACATTGCAACAATGACTAAGTACAATACTTGTTATACTGTCATTACACAAATGGCTACACAGGAACAGAGAATGTAAAGTGTGACCGTCTGGGTGGGTGGGATGTTCGGTTGGGGACAGGTGTTATTGGATTAGATGTTATTTTATCACACACCACACTACTGGCTGGGGGCACGGGTGCGGGGATTTTTGGCTGGTGAAAATGCTGAGTGGCTAGTGACTTTGGAAAACCACTAGCCACAGTGGCTAGTGAGCCAAAAAGTGAATGTCAAGCCTGACCCATTGATACGAACCCCTATTGCTATAAAACAATGGTAAATACTGAATGTCCCCTTTAATGAAAGTGGACACTAGCCCAGCTGTTGGCCAAAAACACCTCTCCCAGAGTTAGGCTAGTGGTCCATATCCGCTTCCATTCATTCATGCTAGGCTAGGCTAGCTTGCAGCCAGATCGCTTTTTTACTGAACGCACAGTAGAGAGGAAATTGGTATCTTTTCTTATCTGACTCTGGAGAAGACAGCATTTCCCATAATGTTGCAGTGTTCCTAAACCCTTGTGCCTCCCTAGAACTGGGAGCACTCATGAGGCTTAAGAGATGAAAGTATGGATCAAGTTGAAAGTCCTATCATTTTAACTGTTTACTATTTTAAAAAAAAAGTCCCACAATTAACATTAAAAGCCTAATTTCAAGATATCTGTAACAAATTACAAATCTTTCCGAATTTTAACCACTTATATTTGTGTTTGTTTGATACTAAGTCCGTTTTTATTGGAAAAAAAACTGAGAAACGGCCATATTCATCATATATCTATACATTTTAGACACCATATTACAGCGTGTGAAAACTGGACAAAATCCCTGTGAATAAGAATCTGCCATTATAAAAAAGAAAGGTTGACTATTTCGGTCAGAAATAGCGGTCAGAAATAGCCGAGAGGCTAACGTTAGTAAGCACCGGTTATTACTAATCTATTACTAAAAGGTATGTATTGTTTTATAGTGCATGCCTGGTGTAATTATTCTGTTTATTTATCGATATATGATGTGAAAATTAGGGAGGAGATATTATTAAATTTTTTTAGACTATTGCGTTTTTATTGCGTTTTTATTAACATGGAAGTGGATGGGATGAAACTGGACGCCAGGGTATCTCGTGTACCCCTATATTACTAACTTTCTTTTAGAGCGTTTCAAATCATAATCTTTTGACATAATGAAAATATATGTAAAATGAAGATATGGTCCAAATTTCATGAAATAATAATAAACACAGACACCGCTGTGCTCACACACACACACACACACACACACACACACACACACACACACACACACACACACACACACACACACACACACACACACACACACACACAAAATCAAGAAAGACAGAATCGGTACCAGGGAGGCACAAGGGTGACCCATTTCCAGATACACTGGAAGCCAGCAGCAGTGGTGAGCAGAAAATAACTACCAGATTGTTCAGTAACGGTAAAATATTATGAAGAAATAAGGGCACCTTGATTTTTGTATCAAGGCAAGAATAACTTTAACTTAACTTTTTTCCATTCATGTTAACTACTGAGTTAGTCTCCTATTCATTCATGTTAACTACTGAGTCAGTCTGCTATTCATTCATGTTAACTACTGAGTCAGTCTCCTATTCATTCATGTTAACTACTGAGTTAGTCTGCTATTCATTCATGTTAACTACTGAGTTAGTCTGCTATTCATTCATGTTAACTACTGAGTTAGTCTGCTATTCATTCATGTTAACTACTGAGTTAGCCTGCTATTCATTCATGTTAACTACTGAGTTAGTCTCCTATTCATTCATGTTAACTACTGAGTTAGTCTCCTATTCATTCATGTTAACTACTGAGTTAGTCTCCTATTCATTCATGTTAACTACTGAGTTAGCCTGCTATTCATTCATGTTAACTACTGAGTTAGTCTTCTATTCGTTCATGTTAACTACTGAGTTAGTCTTCTATTCATTCATGTTAACTACTGAGTTAGTCTGCTATTCATTCATGTTAACTACTGAGTTAGCCTTCTATTCATTCATGTTAACTACTGAGTTAGCCTGCTATTCATTCATGTTAACTACTGAGTTAGTCTCCTATTCATTCATGTTAACTACTGAGTTAGTCTCCTATTCATTCATGTTAACTACTGAGTTAGCCTTCTATTCATTCATGTTAACTACTGAGTTAGCCTTCTATTCGTTCATGTTAACTACTGAGTTAGTCTGCTATTCATTCATGTTAACTACTGAGTTAGTCTGCTATTCATTTATGTTAACTACTGAGTTAATCTTATAGTCATTCATGTTAACTACTGAGTTAGTCTCCTATTCATTCATGTTAACTACTGAGTTAGTCTCCTATTCATTCATGTTAACTACTGAGTTAGTCTTCTATTCGTTCATGTTAACTACTGAGTTAGTCTTCTATTCATTCATGTTAACTACTGAGTTAGTCTTCTATTCGTTCATGTTAACTACTGAGTTAGTCTTCTATTCATTCATGTTAACTACTGAGTTAGTCTGCTATTCATTCATGTTAACTACTGAGTTAGTCTTCTATTCGTTCATGTTAACTACTGAGTTAGTCTGCTATTCATTTATGTTAACTACTGAGTTAATCTTATAGTCATTCATGTTAACTACTGAGTTAGTCTTCTATTCATTCATGTCAACTACTGAGTTAGGGCATGCGTCCACTTAGCTCACATTTCCAGCTGAAAACGCTGGCAGTGCGCCGGTAGTACTGGGGTGAAGCGCTTGCGGTGAGAAAAAAAAAACGCAGCACGAGCCGGCCCAGCGCATCGCTCTGAAAAGTTCAGAAAGATTCAACTTTAAACGCTGGGTGCGGCCGCACACAGGCGCTGAAAAAAGAAGCCGACTGCAGCGCATTTCCTATAGGCGGCAGCATGCGGCCGCATAAGCTCCCTCCCCATTGGGATACATTGAAAAAAAGACGCTTGCAGCCATACAAATGAGATAGGTGGACCCGAGCCCTTAGTCTTCTATTCATTCATGTTAACTACTGAGTTAGTCTTCTATTCATTCAACTACTGAGTTAGTCTTCTATTCATTCAACTACTGAGTTAGTCTTCTATTCATTCATGTTAACTACTGAGTTAGTCTTCTATTCATTCAACTACTGAGTTAGTCTTCTATTCATTCAACTACTGAGTTAGTCTTCTATTCATTCATGTTAACTACTGAGTTAGTCTTCTATTCATTCAACTACTGAGTTAGTCTTCTATTCATTCATGTTAACTACTGAGTTAGTCTTCTATTCATTCAACTACTGAGTTAGTCTTCTATTCATTCATGTTAACTACTGAGTTAGTCTTCTATTCATTCAACTACTGAGTTAGTCTTCTATTCATTCATGTTAACTACTGAGTTAGTCTTCTATTCATTCATGTTAACTACTGAGTTAGTATTATATTCATTCATGTTAACTACTGAGTTAGTCTTCTATTCATTCATGTTAACTACTGAGTTAGTATTATATTCATTCATGTTAACTACTGAGTTAGTCTTCTATTCATTCATGTTAAATACTGAGTTAGTCTTCTATTCATTCATGTCAACTACTGAGTTAGTCTTCTATTCATTCAACTACTGAGTTAGTCTTCTATTCATTCATGTTAACTACTGAGTTAGTCTTCTATTCATTCATGTTAACTACTGAGTTGATGATGATGGCGCCGCCCCGACCGGCTGCCTCTCTGTTCGCTCCGTCGAGACTGTGTTTACTTTTGTTAATATTATAGTTTTTAGAGTTTTGTGCGTACCAACTGTTGGTGCATTTAATGTATATGACCGTCAGTCACTCATAGACATTGGATTACGGGAAACTTACCAACTGGATTACTCGCTGGATCAGCTTTCCGAACCACACCAATGGCCTGAAGAAATCCTCCGGAGATTAGGACCAGACCCTTTGTTCCCAGAGCCCAGGAAAAGACGACGAGGAAAGAGGGCTGGGATCCGAAACAGGCTGAGATCCAGACGCCACCGTACACCACTTCCCAGTATATTGCTAGCCAATGTACAATCAATAGACAATAAACTGGATGACATCCGAGCAAGGATTCAATATCAAAGAGACGTTAGGGACTGCAATGTCCTTTGCTTCACCGAAACATGGCTCACACCGGAGGTTCCAGATCACGCAATTCAACCAGCGGATCACTTCTTTATCCATAGAAAGGATCGGACATCATCAGAGTCCGGTAAACAACGTGGAGGAGGTATTGCCTTCATGTTTAACAAAAATTGGAGTGATCCAACGAACGTGAAGGAATTATCCAACCACTGCTCCCCAGAACTGGAATATATAACCATCAAGTGTCGTCCTTTCTTCCTCCCGAGGGAGTTAACGGCGATCGTCCTGGTCGGAGTGTATATTCCACCGCAAGCCAGCAACAAGGTTGCGCTCTCCAGACTACACGACGAGGTAAATAGAATACAAGTGGCTAACGTTAACGCCGCCATTTTAGTACTGGGAGATTTCAATAGCGCCAATCTGAGAAAGGTATTGCCCGACTTCTATCAGCATGTGACTTGCAACACCAGAGGCGGTAACATCCTAGATCACTGTTACACGCAATTTAAAGGTGGCTACAAGGCTCATTCTGATAGTGGCTTTGGCAAGTCAGATCACGCATCCATTTTCCTTTCACCAAAGTACAGACAGAGAATTAAAAGTACTCCCGTAGTCTCGCGAGAGGTGCAGAAATGGGATCTGACGTCAGAAGAGACGATCCGGTCAGTGTTTCACCACACAGACTGGATTGTGTTCCGCGACACAGATAACATTAATGCCTACACGGAGACAGTGCTGGACTATGTCTGTACTAGGGTGAAAGAAACAATCCCCACTACCAAAATGAAAGTTTACCCAAATCAAAAACCCTGGGTAGACAAATCCGTCCGTGAAGCTCTGAGAGAGCGCACCAAAGCATACAATGACGGCCTAGTGGCAGGCAACATGAATGACCACAAGGTGGCGCGACACAACGTAAGGAGGACAGTGTCAGAGGCCAAACGGCGCTACAGGGATAAAATTGAACTCCAGTTTGAACAAGCTGACTCTAGAGCTATGTGGCAGGGGCTCAAAACGATGACAGACTACAAAGGCGCCTCCCTCAAACTGAACAGTGACATCTCCTTAGCAAACGACCTCAATACCTTCTATGCGAGGTTTGATGCTGGTAATAACAACACCAGCTCACAAGCCTCGGCAATGGGGGGGGGGGGGGGGTCGGCTGCTGATGGAGGCGCAGTGTTCAGGGTAACAGAGCACGAGGTGAGGCGGACCTTTAAAAAAGTGAATATCAGGAAGGCAGCAGGTCCGGACGGCATCCCCGGCCGCGTCCTAAAAGTCTGTGCCGACCAACTGGCCCCAGTATTCACTGACATATTTAACCTGTCCTTAGAACAGGCTGTCATCCCCACCTGCCTGAAGAAGTTCACTATTATCCCTGTACCCAAAAAATCCAAGCCTGCTTGCCTCAACGACTACCGCCCTGTAGCTCTCACCTCCATAGCCATGAAGTGCTTTGAGAAGCTAGTAAAGGGCTACATCTGCTCCTCCCTCCCCATCAACATGGACCCCCTGCAATTTGCATACCGCCCCAACAGGTCCACGGAGGACGCCATATCCCATGTGCTGCACACAGCAGCATCACACCTGGACAAGAGGCAGGGGAACTATGTGAGAATGCTATTCATCGACTACAGCTCGGCATTCAATACCATAGTCCCCTCCATACTCATAGCCAAGCTCAGGGACCTGGGCTTGGGCTATGACCTCTGCCAGTGGGTCTTGGACTTCCTGACTGGCAGACCCCAGGTGGTGAGAGCAGGCAACTGCACCTCCTCATCCATCACCCTCAACATAGGGGCCCCCCAGGACTGTGTTCTGAGTCCCCTCCTCTACTCCCTGTACACACACGACTGTGTGGCTCAGCGGAGTAGCAATACAATCGTCAAATTTGCTGACGACACAGTGGTGGTGGGCCTGATCTCTGCCAACGACGAGAGGGCCTACCTGGAAGAGGTCAAGGTCCTGGCGGGATGGTGCCAGGAAAACAGCCTCTCCCTGAACGTCAGCAAAACAAAGGAGATGATTGTGGACTTCAGGAGGTCGGGGGTCAAGGACTACAGCCCCCTCAGCATCGACGGGGCACCGGTTGAGAGAGTCAACAGCTTCAAGTACCTCGGAGCCTACATATCCGAGGACTTGACATGGACCACACACATTAACAGTGTGGTGAAGAAGGCACGACAACGCCTCTACTTCCTCAGGCGCCTAAGGAAGTTCCAAGTCAGCCAGAAGATCCTTAAGAACTTCTACTCATGTACAATAGAGAGCATCTTGACCGGCAACATCACCTCCTGGTTTGGGAATAGCACTGCAAAAGACCAAAGCAGACTACAAAGAGTGACACGTTCAGCCGAACGCACAATTGGAGGGGGGCTCCCCACCCTCCAGAACATTTACTACAAGCGTTGCAAGGGCAAGGCTAAGAGAATCATTAAAGACTCCAGTCACCCGAACAACTGCCTCTTCGAACTGCTGCGGTCAGGCAAGCGATACAGGAGTCTCAAGGCGAGCACAGAAAGACTCAGAAGTAGCTTCTATCCCCAGGCCATCAGGCTGCTAAACGAACAATGAATGAACACTACACAACAACAACCACCAAACGCACATAGCACACACATCCACACGCACACACCCACTTTAAACAAACACACTGTAGCACCCACTCCACACACTTTATAGCACACACCCACTTTAAACAAACACACTGTAGCACCCACTCCCCACACTTTATATTTATGGATGAAGGATTGCACTACAACTCGTACACCTTACTGTAAATTGTACCTAAAATTGTACCTCATCCCATTTCTGCTTTGCACTAGATAGTACTGTACATTAGTACACTGCATAGTATTGTGTATTGTATATTATATGGTAACTCAGAACATTGTACATATGTCTATACCGAACACTGTGACCTCATTTTCTTCTTCTAAATTCATGCTATATTATGTTATTATGTTATTTGATACTATCTTGTCTAGCACAGTCTCTGGAGCGTAACAGTAAGAAGCATTTTGTATGAAAGTATTCTGTACTTCTGTATGACAACTATTAAAGAACTTGAACTTGAACTTGAGTTAGTATTATATTCATTCATGTTAACTACTGAGTTAGTCTGCTATTCATTCATGTTAACTACTGAGTTAGTCTTCTATTCATTCATGTTAAATACTGAGTTAGTCTTCTATTCATTCATGTTAACTACTGAGTTAGTCTTCTATTCATTCATGTTAAATACTGAGTTAGTCTTCTCTTCATTCATGTTAACGTAAGGTTATGTATATAACCCAGTTCTGTGAGTTATGGTGCGCTCAGCACCTAGTTGCATATATCTTGCTTCAGCGTATATACACTGAATAAAAAATTCCACCATGTACCTTTACATGCCAGCATTCATCTGACCACACCCCCATCCACTTACCTACATAAGCAGGGGTGGGGCCACACACTCATCTCCTTCCCAACAAATTTCACCACAATGAAAAATCAAGGGCCGCAGCGGCGTCCTAGGTGCTGAGCGCACCATAACTCACAGAACTGGGTTATATACATAACCTTACGAGCCCCCCCGACCCTCCCTAATGGAGGATACCCCCCCTATTGGAGGTTCACGGGAGGGCGACGGATCCGACCGTGCGAAGAGGCACTCAAGCAACTCAGCGCACAGGGTGAGCAGACCGTGGCTTGACCCCACGACTACACACACGCACAACCCGCATGCCACCCGGGAACGAACGGAAGGAACAACCTCGTTACTGCCCCCAAAATCACGGGGTCAAGAGCAAACCCAACCCCGTGGCAAGGCCGTAGCAGCGGAGCACGAAGGAAGACCCAGACCCACTGAAGGGACTGGATCCCCCGGAAAAAGGGGGCCCGGAGAGGTCAATGACGCCAGGCATCAAGACCCCACCAGGCGGTCACTTAGTGACACCGCCCCCCACATCGCCAGCGTATTCGGATAAGGCCCCTCCAAGAGCGGGCCCTTTCCCCCCAATAGCACACCGCCTGGCACACTGACCCTGCAGAACAGGCAGTCAGCATGGCCGTAAGCACACAAAAAAGGTTAACCAACGGAAGCAGGCAGCGCACCGGGGAAACCAGGCAACAGGCTGTAACCTGAGCCTGGAGCACTGCGGACGAGACAGGCGCCAAAGGAGTCAGCTGAAAACAGCCCCCCCGGCGGAAGGGGCGTATGCTGGCGTTGTTGCATGACAAAGCCTCCATTAAAAAAAAAACACCCAGAGGGGTCGAGGCAGAGAAGGCTGACATGATTGGCAGACGTCATGAACGTGCAGGGGCACACTCAACCGGGTAACCCGGGAGTTGACTCTGCTCCAACACACCAGGGAATCAACTACCCTCTCTGTACAGACGGTGGTTGTTCCTATAACCCCTCAAGAAAAAACTCCAAAACACACCTGCGGGTATACACTGGCTATACCGCAGTACAAGTGTTTCAGTTTTCAAAAAAGGGTTAACCCAGGCCTACGGTATCAACAAAACTTTACTTCGGACCGGGCCCGGCGGCACGGGAAGCACAGGGTTACCAGAGGAGGTCCAAGACCACCCCAACAGCCCCCTCTTCGCCACGGGTGAGAGAGGAGCGAAAAGAATGGAGAACCAGCCCTAAGCACACCGCACTTGGTATTCCCAGGCGGTCTCCCAACCAAGTACTAACCAGGACCGAACCTGCTTAGCTTCCGAGATCGGACGAGATCGGGCGTGTACAGGTTGGTATGGCCGTAAGCCATTACGATAGTGCGGAGTACAACATGTACCCAACAAAGGGTCTCCATAGCGCCTAACCCTGTGACACCCGGACCGACCCGGCATTTTTCCCCCCGAAAAAAGCACAAATCCCTCAGGGTACCAGAACAGCAGATCTGCATCCCCGGCGGACAACGGGTTAACTGATCTGGACCAGCGCGACCAGACCAGTCCCGTGTCGTAACCACGCCGACATGCCCACTCCAGAAGAGGGGGTAGGTATGCGTGTCGATCTAAAACATGAAAAGAGGGCGCCACCCAGACGGTCCCATTTGGACCGTGCTCAGTGGCCCACCCCAAGGGCGTGAGACCCCTCTACCTATGTTCTGATCTATTCCGTTAACATCCCCCAGATATGATCGAGAATTCATCGAGACAACCTAGTAAACTGCCGCTCGGAAGAGACAAAACTCCATCCCAGTTGCCCTATAAAAACGCTGTTTTAACAAGCAACCAAGGCGCACTTAGCCCCTGTGTGATTCTTTAACAGAAACACACCAAGCCAGCACTATGTATGCGTCGAGACCCAAACACATCAATGGATAGTCTAGCAAGACACCAAACATTGTTCCTCCAAGTCGCCTGGGAGAACGACACGGAGCCGTCGTGCTTCATGTACCTTCCTCTTTTTATTCAAAAAAGAAAGAAACACAGACTGACATGAATCCCACGTGACGCAGCTGAGGGTATTTTTTTTTTACATTTTTACATCCCACCATCCTCGCCATAGGGAGGAGACGGAAATTCCCATTGAGACTTCCCACGCGAGCTGTATAGATTGAAAAGAATATATTGCAACATTGAGCTATGTAATATTTGGGTTAGGGCTCTCCAAGGAGGAGGCACTGAACCAATACACACTCAATAATCAAATTGAATCGAATACACACCCAATAGAGCAGAACTCCTTTTTGAAGTTCTACTCACCTTGACAATCTGAGGAGGAGGCTCTGAACTCTGAGGAGGCTCCCTCACAGGGAAGGAGAGTCCTAACTCACAGAAGGCCCGAGGAGGAGCTTCGTGAGGTGGAGCTCTGACAACTCCCTGAAACAGATCCATAACATGGACCTAAACAACTCACGGAAGTCTTACCAACAGAGACGCGCACAGTGACGTACTCTTTGGCGGGGGAATTTCTGCGGTGCACACGCCCAATCTTCCAGGGCGTGGGACCAGGAAACCCCCCCCCCCTCTTACCCTGTAACGTGCCGAACAGCAACGTGACAGGAACCTTGAAGGACAGAAGGTTTTAACCCCTGACCAATCAAAAAGGGGAGGAAAGGATTACCAGTTCACCCCTTTACGACCCCACACCCATGATATGATGTAATGACAAAAAAGAGCATGACACAGTCATAGTCAGCTACATGAAGTGTCTAACAGCTTCACACAGCTCATGTGCTAACCTGCTATCTGATTTTTACTAAGGAAAAAACACAGAATAGAGAGGGCCCCTTTAAGAGCCCCGGTACCAGACTTACACATGTGCTTCTGTGGCCAAACCTAACCCAGTTGTAGATCACAAGACACACACAACCCTTTATCACAACAAAAAATGGCAAAAGTACACTCTTGCTACAGAGGAACGCCGTTTTTCATAACAAGAGAATACAGAATCCTCGATTATGTATTGGCCACAGGCCTTGCTTAGCACACACGATAAGAGACCAAACAATCTTTTCTTTAGGAAAATATAGTTTCTCAAGCGATTAGCACAACCCCAGCAATTAAGCTGAGGGTTACATCGTATCCCCACAAACACAGTGACACAATATATTGTAAACAACATGTCTGAGAGGAGGGTGGGGAAGCCCCAGGGAACCGGGGGGATCACCCCTCCTTCCTTACCCTTGATACGACCAAGTTGAACAGGCAACCCTGTTAATATGTGAACACTGTTCATTGTCATTACAGGCTGAGAAAAGAATTCATTCTTTACTCACATGTCACTAAGCATAGCTTTATAGGTTAAATAACCCCCTTAGTTATGAGTTCACGTTACATGAACACACATGTTCTCAACACAACTAACCAGATCATTTTTACACATGTAAAACAACAACCCGATTTCTATGGAGAGAGAAGCTATACCAGTGACAAGACAATTCACACACAACACGCGTCGTATCCTCAATGTATTGCAGCAACACACGTTTTGGAAAACATCGTTATTACAAAACATTTAGAAGGGAAGGAAGAAGAAGTGTTTAAGGTCCGGTCGGGACCTTCCTACCCTGAACGCAGGCCAAGCGAACTGCAATCTGGCTAACGGGGCACCGAAGTTGGACACAGCATCCCTGTGTTGACGACGAGAGTAACGTCGTTGCGCCACCCAGCCGCTACGTTTCCATGTGTGACGCAGTCCTCGCTGGCAGGGCTCCGGTGTAGGTTCGACTAACATCCTCTGTCAAAGATGACGTCGTAGTCAGAATGTTTAAGGCATGTTATAGTCATAGAAAACGTTCAAAAGTGTAGCATTAAGCTAACAGCCGATCGACTGATAGCAACAAGCTAACGTTTACTAGCCTGGTAAACACAGCGAGCTAACGCCGCAGCTAACAGCTGCACAGTAGGCCACAACTAGCACGCAAGCTAAGCAGCTATCACCTGAACTGTACACAATGACATAACAAGCCACACTTCAGACAGGCCGCTGTCCAAGTCCCTCCCCTAAGAGGGAAGAGAAAAAGAATGTCAGAACACAGTTGTCAACGGTGATCCAGACATACAGCGGGGCCCTTTGAGCATGGAACTCCCGATAAAGAAGATCCTATGCCCACTTTTCCTCGTTAGGGTATACTTTCATTTGTATATGAAAGATGGGGCCTGCACGGGACAGAGAAGCATCCGCTCGAGAATCCTGGGATCACCAGGACCTGTCGCGGCCCACTAGATTGACCATCATGGGCGTCAGACCAAGATCCTCCGACCGCCGTTTAAGCCGAGCAGAGGACCACAGCCTGGAGTCTGCGTTTCGTAAATTGTCAGCTAACCCCCACAGCATCAACAACAACCAGAGCTCGCAAGCAAAATAGTACGTACCCCAACCTGGAAACCACCACTTCTCACAACAGTCGGTGCTTCCTACAGTCCAGCTGTGTTGCCGGAGGGCAACCCCATCCAGCCGCAGCAAGGAGAACTGTAGCTGGGGAGCATGTCAGCGGCGTGAGCTCCCAATAGGAAAAGCCGTTTGAAGGTCAGAATGATCATCATCTTCCAGACACTCCAATAACGAAGACAATATCGCCGTATTTTCTCGAAATAGTGAGAGAGAAAATAAAGATATGATGTCAACATATCTCCTTGTTCTTCTGTTTTCCTTTCCTCAGACTAAATATTTTCCTCCACGTCAAGTGGGCATGTGAGCAGGCACTTGCTTGTGATGAAATTTGAGAAGGAGGCTTTGTCATGCAACAACGCCAGCATACGCCCCTTCCGCCGGGGGGGCTGTTTTCAGCTGACTCCTTTGGCGCCTGTCTCGTCCGCAGTGCTCCAGGCTCAGGTTACAGCCTGTTGCCTGGTTTCCCTGGTGCGCTGCCTGCTTCCGTTGGTTAACCTTTTTTGTCTGCTTACGGCCATGCTGACTGCCTGTCCTGCAGGGTCAGTGTGCCAGGCGGTGTGCTATTGGGGGGAAAGGGCCCGCTCTTGGAGGGGCCTTATCCGAATACGCTGGCGATGTGGGGGGCGGTGTCACTAAGTGACCACCTGGTGGGGTCTTGATGCCTGGCGTCATTGACCTCTCCGGGCCCCCTTTTTCCGGGGGATCCAGTCCCTTCAGTGGGTCTGGGTCTTCCTGCGCGCTCCGCTGCTACGGCCTTGCCACGGGGTTGGGTTTGCTCTTGACCCCGTGATTTTGGGGGCAGTAACGAGGTTGTTCCTTCCGTTCGTTCCCGGGTGGCATGCGGGTTGTGCGTGTGTGTAGTCATGGGGTCAAGCCACGGTCTGCTCACCCTGTGCGTTGAGTTGCTTGAGTGCCTCTTCGCACGGTCGGATCCGTCGCCCTCCCGTGAACCTCCAATAGGGGGGGTATCCTCCATTAGGGAGGGTCGGGGGGGCTCGTAAGGTTATGTATATAACCCAGTTCTGTGAGTTATGGTGCGCTCAGCACCTAGGACGCCGCTGCGGCCCTTGATTTTTCATTGTGGTGAAATTTGTTGGGAAGGAGATGAGTGTGTGGCCCCACCCCTGCTTATGTAGGTAAGCGGATGGGGGTGTGGTCAGATGAATGCTGGCATGTAAAGGTACATGGTGGAATTTTGTATTCAGTGTATATGCGCTGAAGCGAGATATATGCAACTAGGTGCTGAGCGAAGCCATAACGCTACAGAACTACTGAGTTAGTCTTCTATTCATTCATGTTAACTACTGAGTTAGTATTCTATTCATTCAACTACTGAGTTAATATTGTATTCATTCAACTACTGAGTTAGTCTTCTATTCATTCAACTACTGAGTTAATCTTCTATTCATGAAAGCTGATGAAAACAGTAGTCCTAAAAATATCATTGTTCAGTCCTGAGGTCATTATCATAATGCAGATGTCACTTACTTGCTTCCGATCTCAATGACAAGGTTGGGATCCTCAATGATGGAAGGGTTCTGAGAGAACTGCTGGTATGAGATAGATCTCTCCAGGAACTCCTCTGTGGTAGAAAACACAACAGAGAGAGAGAGAGAGATTTAGTTCATTAGCCTTCGCTAGTGTCTGTTAGTGTCTGTTGCCCTTCGTTAGTGTCGTTCCACAGACCTCTCAGGCGGTGACAACATGATCAAGCCCCAGACGTGCATGTTTTTCATTGGATTAAAAACCTCTCACCTCTTGTGATCTCCCTGTCGTCAGTGAGTCCTCCACACAGAGAGATGGCGATGTTGGGCAGGTCTCCCATCAGCTCTGATAGGCTGTCTACTCCACTGTCCCCCCCGCTGCTGACCAGGGACTGAGGCGATTGGTTGGCGCTCCTCGCCTCCATCTCTGCTGAGCCCGCCCTCACTGACCCCACCCCATCGTCACTGGAGGAGAGAGCACACGGGGTCAGGGTGTGTGTGTGTGTGTGTGTGCGTGTGTGTGTGTGTGTGTGTGTGTGACTGTGTGTGTGTGTGTGTGTGTGTGTGTGTGTGTGTGTGTGTGCGTGTGTGTGTGTGTGCATGTGCGTGTGTACCTTTTGGGGAAGTAGAGGGCAGCCACCTCTGGCTCCAGCGCTCTGATCTCATCCAGGTACATCCCATCAGAGCCCAGGTGTTGGCTTCTCTTATCTGAGGAAGACCGTCATCACTCTTAACCAACAGGTGCAAACAGATGGGAAACATGATTACAGTTATAACATGTGTTGTTTGTTTGTTTGTTTGTTTGTTTGTTTGTTTGTTTGTTTGTTTGTTTTGTTTGCTTGCTAGTGGCTTGGAAGAGTTTTACCCTGTTATTTCTTCTAGAAGACACTTTGTATTTGAAAAATATTAAATACAACGGCAAGAGAAATATTGGGCCTCATGCATGAAGCGATATAAGAACAGACATTTAAATTGTTTCTTTTTAAAGCCTACCATTGGTTAATTGCTCCCAAATACGACTTAACAAATACAGAACTTTTAATTATTATTATTATTATTATTATTATTATTATTATTATTATTATTATTATTATTATTATTATTATTATTATTATTATTATTATTATTATTATTATAACTTATTGCGTGCGTTCTGTCTGAAATGGTTTATATATTGCTGTTAGAACAGTTATGCTCTGGCCGCCCAGGCCATTGATTGATTGAAGATTTTATTAACAGATTGCAGAATGAGTACAATACAGTACGGCTCAATACACACAATTGTTAAGGGGAGGCAGACCAGAGAAAGACTTTCGTCTTTCGCCAAACTTCTGTTTTATGCGGACCACTAGATTGTTATCAAGAACATTTGCGGACCACCTCGTATGCAAACAGTAAAACATAAATAAATAAAAAACTGACTTAAACCCCAATGTGCAGTTACCCCCACCCCGCCTACCCATCCCCACCCCACCCACCCAACCACCTCCAATGTACAGTCCCCCCCCCCCCCCCCCCACCCCACCCCCCCCCACCCCACCATGGATCGGAGAGATATTTGACATGCTTCAATGTAACCGGCAGAACCGTTCGTCTTGCTCGACAAGAGAAGAATGTAACCCGAGACCCGGGGCCGTCCCACAGAGAAAGATACAAGGGTAGAAAGGGGCGCTCGATACCGCCGTCTAGCGTGATGCGGCCGGTATTGCACCTAGGCATTCTCAATGCGATTCCCAATGTCAACCCCCGAGTCAGTGGGCCCTGTAATGAATACAAATATGGAATAAAAGAAATGACGATCAAATAACGAGTATACTCGTTGTTGGCGGGGAATGAGTTAACAGTTTTGACAGTTGGACACCAACACAACTGATGCTACTTGGTGTTGTTGTTGTTGTTGTTGTTGTTGTTGTTGTTGTTGTTGTTATATTTACTAAAACAAAAGGTCTTTGCATATCTGTGTGTCGTGGACAGGTGCATAAGAGAGGAGACGGTACATCACAGCTAAAGACTAGAGTTCTGCCCACTGGCTTCACTTCAATCGTCTTTATTTGAGACTGTGTTTCAGTTCATTCCTCCTTCATCCCGTCTTGTGACGTCATCACCCACCTTTCCTCCTCGAGGGGGAGGAGTCTGTGACCGGACTTCCTCTGGTACCTTCCTCGTCCAGGTGAGTCCCACCGACCGATGAGGCGGCTATCCCCTCCACCTCTCTGCACATGGCCCCTACGCTCTCTGGCTCTCTGCACATGGCCCCTACGCTCTCTGGCTCTCTGCACATGGCCCCTACGCTCTCTGGCTCTCTGCATGTGACCCCCACGCTCTCTGGCTCTCTGCATGTGACCCCTACGCTCTCTGGCTCTCTGCACGTGGCCCCCACGCTCTCTGGCTCTCTGCATGTGACCCCCACGCTCTCTGGCTCTCTGCACATGGCCCCCAGGCTCTCTGGCTCTCTGCACATGGCCCCCAGGCTCTCTGGCTCTCTGCATGTGACCCCCACGCTCTCTGGCTCTCTGCACGGGGCCCCCACGCTCTCTGGCTCTCTGCATGTGACCCCCACGCTCTCTGGCTCTCTGCATGTGGCCCCTACGCTCTCTGGCTCTCTGCATGTGACCCCTACGCTCTCTGGCTCTCTGCACGGGACCCCCAGGCTCTCTGGCTCTCTGCACATGGCCCCTACGCTCTCTGGCTCTCTGCATGTGACCCCCACGCTCTCTGGCTCTCTGCATGTGGCCCCCAGGCTCTCTGGCTCTCTGCACGGGGCCCCTACGCTCTCTGGCTCTCTGCATGTGACCCCCACGCTCTCTGGCTCTCTGCATGTGGCCCCTACGCTCTCTGGCTCTCTGCATGTGACCCCCACGCTCTCTGGCTCTCTGCATGTGGCCCCCACGCTCTCTGGCTCTCTGCATGTGACCCCTACGCTCTCTGGCTCTCTGCATGTGACCCCTACGCTCTCTGGCTCTCTGCACATGGCCCCTACGCTCTCTGGCTCTCTGCATGTGACCCCCACGCTCTCTGGCTCTCTGCATGTGGCCCCTACGCTCTCTGGCTCTCTGCATGTGACCCCTACGCTCTCTGGCTCTCTGCATGTGGCCCCTACGCTCTCTGGCTCTCTGCATGTGACCCCCAGGCTCTCTGGCTCTCTGCATGTGGCCCCTACGCTCTCTGGCTCTCTGCACATGGCCCCTACGCTCTCTGGCTCTCTGCACATGACCCCCAGGCTCTCTGGCTCTCTGCATGTGGCCCCTACGCTCTCTGGCTCTCTGCACATGGCCCCTACGCTCTCTGGCTCTCTGCACATGGCCCCTACGCTCTCTGGCTCTCTGCATGTGACCCCTACGCTCTCTGGCTCTCTGCACATGGCCCCCACGCTCTCTGGCTCTCTGCACATGGCCCCCACGCTCTCTGGCTCTCTGCACATGGCCCCCAGGCTCTCTGGCTCTCTGCACGTGGCCCCCAGGCTCTCTGGCTCTCTGCACATGACCCCTACGCTCTCTGGCTCTCTGCATGTGGCCCCCAGGCTCTCTGGCTCTCTGCACATGGCCCCTACGCTCTCTGGCTCTCTGCACATGACCCCTACGCTCTCTGGCTCTCTGCATGTGACCCCCAGGCTCTCTGGCTCTCTGCACATGGCCCCCACGCTCTCTGGCTCTCTGCATGTGGCCCCTACGCTCTCTGGCTCTCTGCATGTGACCCCCACGCTCTCTGGCTCTCTGCATGTGACCCCCACGCTCTCTGGCTCTCTGCACATGGCCCCCAGGCTCTCTGGCTCTCTGCACGGGGCCCCTACGCTCTCTGGCTCTCTGCACATGGCCCCCAGGCTCTCTGGCTCTCTGCACGGGGCCCCTACGCTCTCTGGCTCTCTGCACATGGCCCCCAGGCTCTCTGGCTCTCTGCACGGGGCCCCTACGCTCTCTGGCTCTCTGCACATGGCCCCCAGGCTCTCTGGCTCTCTGCACGGGGCCCCTACGCTCTCTGGCTCTCTGCACATGGCCCCCAGGCTCTCTGGCTCTCCTGCAGCCTCGACCCCCAGCCCGGTCTGCCCAGCCTGGGGCACATAGAGAGAGAGGGATGGGGGTCCGGTGTCCGGGACGACTCTGAAATGGGGGTTGGGGTCCAGCTTCTGGTGAGGGGGCAGGAAGGAGGGCTGGAGAAGAGATCATCATCATCATCATCATCATCATCATCATTTATTTATTCGTACATGGAATTACCACAGTCCAACAGTACATATTCATATAATTCAACAAATACCACGGCCGAAAGGGACAGGAAGAAGAAAGATTCTTATATATACCTGCCCCCCCCCTACACACACACACAACACACCGATAGACTTATTTTTTTGATCCACTTTTTCTCCCATTTTTCTATATTTTTCTCCCATCCCAATTTCGTATCATCCA
>NW_028170206.1:0-2000 GCF_963971535.1 Notolepis coatsorum
GGAGAGAGACAGAGGAGAGAGAGAGGGAAGAGAGAGGGGAGAGGAGAGAGAGGGAGAGAGAGAGGGGAGAGAGAGGAGAGAGGAGAGAGAGAGACAGAGAGAGAAGAGAGAGAGAGGAGAGAGAGGGGAGAGAGAGGGGAGAGAGAGGAGAAAGAGAGAGAGAGGAGAGAGAGGGGAGAGAGAGAGACATAGAGAGAGAGGAGAGAGAGGGAGAGAGAGAGAGAGAGAGAGAGAGAGAGAGAGAGAGAGAGAGAGAGAGAGAGAGAGAGAGAGAGAGAGAGAGGAGAGAGAGGGAGAGAGAGAGACAGAGAGAGAGAGAGAGAGAGAGGGAGAGAGAGGAGGGAGAGAGAGAGAGAGAGAGAGGAGAGGGGAGAGAGAGGGGAGAGCGAGAGAGAGGAGAGAGAGAGGGAGAGAGAGAGGGGAGAGGAGAGAGAGAGAGGAGAGAGAGAGAGGGAGAGGAGAGAGAGAGAGGAGAGAGAAAGAGAGGAGAGAGGGAGAGAGAGAGGGGAGAGAGAGGAGAGAGAGAGGGGAGAGAGAGGAGAGGGGAGAGAGAGAGAGAGAGAGGAGAGGGAGAGATATGAAGCATTATAACTAGGGCTGTCAGTTTATCACGTTAATTAGATTAATTAATTACACAGCAAATTATCGCGTTATGAAAATTAACGCAAAATACATTTAAAAAAAAAGTATTTTCAATTTTTTTTTAATCTCATTCATTCCATAATAAACATTTATAGACTTTTTTTTAATATGGTCCATTTGCATGTTCTTGGTATCTGATTCTAGGGACATCTATGGATCTCAGGGAATGTATTCCCAGTGTCAGAAAATACTGTCTGTTAGGGCGGTCAGGTGGCGTAGCGGAGATTGCGCTTGTCACCAATGCAGGAGATGCTGGGTTCGAGCCCAGCTCTCGTTGTTGCCACCAGCTTGGCTGGCCGTTCATACTAATACAATTGGCAGTATTAGGGGGTGGGAAAGCTGGCAGGTGGGAATCTGGCGTTGTGGACAGCGACGCATACAGGTCAGGTCTCGGCGCTTGCTCAGCGGGGCAGGACTTGGTGGAGATAGCGTGCCCTCCCACGCGTTACACTTCACCAATGAGAGTCCTCGCTGCCAAGTGAAAAGACGTCACTGGTTGTCGGCGCACGCCTCGGAGGAAGCGTGCGATCGACTCGGGACGCCTTGTACCGACTCATAGGAGAACATGCATACAGCAGCCAGGAGGGGACGCCTTGTACCGACTCATAGGAGAACATGCATACAGCAGCCAGGAGGGGACGCCTTGTACCGACTCATAGGAGAACATGCATACAGCAGCCAGGAGGGGATGCCTTGTACCGACTCATAGGAGAACATGCATACAGCAGCCAGGAGGGGACGCCTTGTACCGACTCATAGGAGAACATGCATACAGCAGCCAGGAGGGGACGCCTTGTACCGACTCATAGGAGAACATGCATACAGCAGCCAGGAGGGGACGCCTTGTACCGACTCGTAGGAGAACATGCATACAGCAGCCAGGAGGGGACGCCTTGTACCGACTCGTAGGAGAACATGCATACAGCGCCAGGTAGGGGAGGGGGGGGAATTGGCACAACGACTAATTGGGACGGGGAGAAAATCAGATAAATCAGAAACAAAACAAAAAAAACAAAAAAAAGAACGTTCAAAGAAATACTGTCTGTTACTAGGCTTGAGTAAATTGTAATGAACCAAATGAGAATATCAATTCAATTTAAATATATATTTTTTTACTGTGAATATCACCATGCTAAAATTTACCAGACCTGAAAAATCTAAGCAAATTAATAAAGGGAAGATGATTAAACAGAAGGTTTTGTAGATACAGTACTGAATTCTGCCATCCGGACACATGCCATTTGAAATATGATTATAGAATATAGAATATCAGGCCTAAAATGGTTATGCGATTAAAATGCGATTAATTAGATTAATTAATTACAAATCCTGTAATTAATTAGATAAATTGTTTTAAT
>NW_028170205.1:0-1000 GCF_963971535.1 Notolepis coatsorum
ATACTTATTGACTGGCGTCTGATTGATTGATTGATTGATTGAAAATTGTATTAACAGATTGCAGAATGGGTACAATACAGTACGGCTCAATACACACAATTGTTAAGGGGATGCAGACCAGAGAAAGACTTTCGTCTTGTTTACATCAGGGTCCCCCATTTTCAATTCATCATAACATGTATATGACATACACATGACATACAGGTAGACAGTACTGTTGCATCTAGACATTTATGACATACCAGATCTACAAATATACAGTACTGTTTATACAAAAGGAGTCTAAAAAAGAGAGTATATACATTTGAGGGGGAAGAAACTGTACATTGGAGGAGGTTGGGTAGGTGGGGTGGGGGGGGGGCTGGTTGGGTAGGTGGGGTGGGAACCTGTAGGCTACATTGGAGGGGTTGGGTAGGTGGGGTGGGGGCTGGTTGGGTATGTACAGTATATGTACAGTATATCATCCTGTTCTTTCACTGTGGGTCTACAGCTCCGTCTGTACAGTAAGTGATTTGCATACCGGAAGCCACTCCATGGTAACAGGGCTGCAGATACTTTATTACAACACGTTGTCATCTCTCGGCATTTGACTGGTATCTTCTCAAGAAGACGGGTGGTTTTTCCATCCTATTACCGCAGAGTATCAGAGCCTGTTGACAATGAAACCTTTTGTTGTGTCACACAGTTTGTCTGACATGCAATATGCAAAAATGTATTTCAATGAAATATGATTTTGTGGTATTAGCGGTACATACTTAAGCCTGAATAAGCAAATGTTTAAAAAGAAACACATATACAGTACTTACTGGTATACTTTACATTTACATTTACACACACACACACACACACACACACACACACACACACACACGCACGCACACACACGCACGCACACACACACACACACACACACGCACGCACACACACACACCTACACACCTACACACACACACACACACACCTACACACCTACACACCTACACACACACACACACATGGC
>NW_028170204.1:0-11860 GCF_963971535.1 Notolepis coatsorum
ACCTCCACCTCCACCCGCCTCGGAGGAGCCCCGGGAACTGTGGGTAGAAGTAATGACAATGCAGGAACCCGGGATAAGACCCTCGACGACTGCCTCAAAGACGTCCACCACGTCCAACTCCTCGACACACAGAAACCATCCTACAGGCTGACGACTGGTTGTAAAAAAAAATTTTATTCTATTTATTTTTGGGCTTTGTGTATTTTTTCACCCATCCCAATTTTGTTAAGCCAATTCCCTTCCTGGTCATTGTGCGCATTGCCCCACTGTCGGCCTGGGGAGGGTGTAGAACTACCACATGCCTCCTCCGATACATGTGGAGTCGCCATTTTACGCCATTTCCACCAGATCCCCTCCCTGCTGAACAGGCCGACCAGTAGGAGTCGCAGTTTACAACGACCAGGACACATGTACCCCCACCATGCTTCCCACCCGCTAACACTGCCTATTATGTTAGTAGGGACGACTGACCAAGCCGGAGGTACCGCGGACAGCTGGATTCGACCCCAGAGTCTCTGCGGTGGTAGGCGAGTGCTTAGTCCACTGCGCTACCCAGCCGCCCTGGTTGTCAAGTTTAACAGATATATTGGCATAAGTAAAACTATTTTAAATAAATAAACCATGCACAAACACGCATGCACAAAAACACACCAGTGTCGAGCTTTCCATTCGCAACCACACTGCAACAACAATCGGCGACCCAAGAAATGTCATCCCCATCCTCTATCACGCTCCCCTGTCACCCCCCCCCTCCACCTTTAATATGTGTCTGTTGTGCGTCTGCCATCATTGCAAGACCTTGTCTCTCATAATGACAAGCATTTATGGGGAGGCCTCTTTTTAGTCTCTCTCTCTCTCTCTCTCTCTCTCTCTCTCTCTCTCTCTAAGAGACGGATGGGCTCCTCGCACCGTTAATAAAAGCGGGGGCCATTGTCAGTGTTGGATCGTGGAGGATGGGAAGCTATCAGGGGAGACTGTCATCCAGCCGTCAGTGGAATAGACATGCTGTGACACAGGGGTTGAGCTGCATGGGCTGTAGGTGTGCAGGACTCATAACTTCTGTAATAACATAATAACATAATAACATAACTCTGTTGTATGGCACTGTAGGCAACTGAAGCCTACAGAGAGGCATGCGGTATGACGGCTGCTATAAATTACATGTGGGTGGGCGCAACACACTAGATTTCCAGAGAGCGTTATCTATTGTGGGTGGTATGACATTATAATTTCGGTAGTGTCTGTGTGTGGGTGGGTGGGTGTGTGAATCCGCCCCAATATCACGCAAACTATTTGCAGTTGCAGCTTAATCTGTGGTTCTAGTTGTTTTTATTTGTTTCAAATCAAATCAGTGTGAATTCTCAGCAACTGAACAGTACAGAACAACTCAGTAAACTGATTTTACTATTAAAACCTGTGCTAATTGTACGTCATAACCAGCTAGTGTAGCAGTCACACGCATTTTGAGAAATCATAACATGATTTGTAGATTTTTATTTTTTATCCTTTATTATTATCCTTTACATTTTGATTGTCAACCACTTTTTCAAGTGGGCCCTGGCCAAGAAGGCAGTAATGGAAAATGTTCACATATAGAACATTAAAACAAATAAAAACAAGATAGTGAGAAGTTAGAACACACAGATACTATGTAAATGTGTTCACATTTGAATGAAAACACTGTGTCCACACACTTCAATGAGCATGCTGTAGCAAGCGGGGTGTTAGATTATTTCTTTAAAATGATCAATTTTAGACGACGTGATTAAACGTACGTGTACATGATGCCATACAGCCTTCATTCACTGGGTGGAACTATTCACGAGTCGACCCACTATAACATGCTGCGGACATATGTGCTCCAACCGGTTCCAGATGGTTTACGTCTGCGGGTCGAGACTCGAAGCACCGGCCTCTCTCTTATATCTTGTGCACACAAGCCATTACACACAGCGATGCGCAAGCACTACCTCTCTGGTTAAGAACACAGAGGCTAAGGACACAGAGGCTAAGGCCTATGACACTAGGGGTGTGAGCGTAACGAGGTCATTAGTGCACTTTCATCGATTCGTACGATAACGGCGCTAAAGAAATCAGACAGAAACAACATACCGTAATTCCTCTAATAGTAACCCCGGCTTGTATTTGTTTCAACTGTAGCGGGTACCAGGCTTGTATTAGGAGGAGGCCTGTATAAGAGGGAGGCCTATATTTCAAATTTTCAAACGGATCATAATGAATAAATCAACATTTTGTGTCAGTTTGAACCCAGTAAAATGTACTGGGTTCATTTATTGAAACCAACCAAGTACTGTATGAAATAGTAAACAGTGCAATTACAGGTGGTCACTGGTCATTTCAACGTTTTCAAAGTGAAATCAAGTAACTAGCTCAGTATGCAGCTCAGTATATTAGTAACCCGGCTTGTATTAGGAGGCCGGCTTATAATTGCTTAGCTCAAGAGCGCACCCGGCCATTAATAGAGACCCGGCTTGTATTTGAGACCCGGTTACTATTAGAGGAATTACGGTAAGTGTTTTCATTCCAAAAGAAAGGCAGGCGAAACTAATTGTGTTACAAGTACCATCCTCGTCGGTACGGCAGACCAGGGGCTCGCTCTCGGGGCCGGTTCCGATCTCGGTGAGGGCCGCCACGCTGACGCGGTACTGGGTCCACTTCTCCAGTCGCTGCAGCAGAACCTGCTCCTCGGTGGCGGGCACGGTCGGCTCCTCCGCGGGCTCCCCGCCGCCGCCGCCTGCCTCGGACGAGCCCACCACCTGGTAGCGCACCGTGTACCCCGCCAGGGCGCCGTTCTGGCTGTCCACAGGCGGGGGGCGCCAACTTACCAGCAGAGTGGTGGAACTGGAACTGCTGCACTTAATGTCTAGAGGGGGGGCTGAGGGCTCTGGTCAGGTGGAGAGGACAGGGAGGAAGGAGGAGGAGGAGGAGGAGGAGGAGGAGGAGGAGGAGGAGGAGGAGGAGGGAGAGGAGGGAGAGGAAGGGGGAAAAAGGGGGGTGAAAAACAAAAAAACAAAAAAGATGGGAGAGATAAAGAAAATGATAAAAGGAAAGGTCCAAACTCAAAGAGAAAAGGATAATTCAACTGAAGAAAATGTACTGACGGCAAAGAAGGCAAAATGTGGTCAAAACCAAAACAAAGAAAAACGTGTCAGGCTTAATGTCAACTTAAAAGGAATAAAGGGACAATGACACAGGCATACGTAACGACGAGACGAGTCGGCTGGAGAGACTGTGTGCCGTTCATCGGCTCTTCTAGAGCGATACGGGGAACGGGACGCAGCCGGAGTGTCTGATATACGAGCCGGTCCGCGTGAATATTTTAGGCAACCAACATGTGTTTAGCGTTTCTCTGATTGGCCACTACGCCCATGTGACCGCGGCAGCGCGAGAGAGCTGCAGCGCGGAAATAGGCTGTCTATTGCCATTCTCTAAGACAAACTCTAACCTTAACCAGCTCCTTAACAGCGCCTAAACTTAACCCTTCTAACCTTAACCAACTCCGAAACAATGCCTAACCTTAACCTTAACCAACTCCGAAACAATGCTTAAAGTTAACATGCCTAAACTTAACCGGCGAAAGAATGCACGTTAAAAAAATAAATAAAAATTTAAGGGAATCAAACTTGTCACCAACGGACCGCAGGATCCACAGCAAGGCAGCGCTACCAGTTGAGCTAGTTGTCGATGTAAAAACAGGGGGGATTACTGCCGCGTCGCCGCGGGGGCGTGGCTAGACGCAAGTTGGGCGTGGCTAGACAGAAGTTGGTTGCCTTTAATATTTAGGCAGCCGCTTGGTCCCGTTCAGAGTCGCGCTGCTTTACGCCCCCCCCCCCCCCCCCCCCCCCCCACTACCCCTAACGCGAAGGAGGGACAAATCTCTCTCTGGCGGTCTGTACCGACTCTTAAGCTAAAGAGAGGCTGTATTTCTCAGCTCGAAGCGCGGGGGGGGAAAGTAGCGGAGCCCCTCTTTTGATTTTTTTAATAGTATAAAAGCTTTTCTACCGCAGTGGCTGTTTTTTATGTGTAGAGTGCTCTTCCAAAACATATTAAAAACTACACATCTGTGAACTTTCTAAATCAAACTCAAAGCCCTCCCGTCTAATCTGTGCCAAGCTCTTACAGCTTGTGCTCAGCGAGTGAGTGAGTGCGTCGTGCGAGGAGCGATAAAACTGTTCACTCTGCTGCCAGGGTTTGGCATTATACGGATAGAGGGACACGTATGGAAATATTTCTATTCAAGTCGAGTTTCGGTCCGTCTGTTCCAATGCTCCTGTGCGGAGGCTAAATCCCCCTCCTTCATTGTATACGGTTAAATCCCCTTCCTTCATTGGCGACGAGCCTATAGGTCATTAGTGCGCTTTCACCCATTCGTACGATAATGGCGCTAAAATAAATCGAAAGCAAAATTAAATCGTAACAACAACAAAAAATAAATAAAAAGCGTTCCACAAAGAGTGGCCCCGCGGAACACAGGACTCAAAATGAACCGCACAGAAACAACAGAAGTGTTTTCATTCCAAAGGAAAAGCAGGAGAAACTAATTGTGAACTGAAACTGGGAAATGATTTCTCTGTAACCCAAGGTGACTCGAAAGAAAGAACACAAAAACAGTTAGGGTTCAAAATGACAAACTCATAAGAAATGTGAAAAAGGAAAAAAAGGAAAATTAAACTTTAAAAAAAATAATTAAAATAAAACACAAGTACTGTACTGTCTGTACACCATACGTACCTGGCTCCCACAAATACTAACTTCTAAAGACTTTCTTACCACCAGCACCAGACTATAGAGTGTTCTTACTCGATAGTCAGTGAGCCTCAACGCTCTCCCTCCAAAAATATACTCCCGTCACTGAATTTGGATTAAAAACTAGCCCCGTTTTGATATTGAACCAACTATACCTCCGATTGCCCTATTGACGTGATGATTTTGGACCCTTTGTGGGCTGATGGGAGGGAGAACGTTGGCTGTGTGCTGTAACCAGGACTGTTTTACTCTCTCCTTACTTTGGGCTGGAGGGTCCACAAGACTGAGAGGGGGCGCTGTTGGGGAAAACCTATTCCTGTGAGATTGTCTGTGTCTGCCCTCGACAGAGGAGATAATGTGTCTTTCCTCTGTTTAGATAACTCCCATTTCATAGCCCAGCGGCAATGTATCAGAGTGAAGCTCAAAGCCCTGCGTCAACGGATGAGAGTGAAGCTCAAAGCCCTGTGTCAATGTGCCACTTTGAAGACACCAAAGACAAGAGCACAGGTAGCCTGTGTTGCTACACTGATGAAAGGTTTGTGATACCCTTCTCACTGCACTACCGCTTTGCGTAAACAGACTAAAAGAACCAAACAAGGGTCTTGATAATCAGAGAATCCTCCTCCCTGTTGAGATATACAGTACTGACTGTTAAATAGGACAGGACCACAGCCTCTGTCCCGAGTTTCCTCTGTGTCCAATGGGCTTATTTACTTACGGTCTTACTGGATTTTGAGCCTTTCAGCTCCTTTCCCTTCCACTCATTGTATTTGCAAACTCCCCACGTCAAGAGTGATCGCTCACTTCTCAATCTTCGCCGTGTGAAAAGGACTCTGAATCTGCCCGGGTCCGCGGCTATCGCACCGCACAGACCTCCTCGCGCCCCGATAAGGAGTAAAGACGGGCGAGGGCACCAGCTTTAGTAAACTGCATATATATCATATCCCACAAAAGGCCAATGGTGGGATTATGAATACCAGAACTATACAAGTCTGCTAATGCTTCACTTGAAGGTCTACTGAAGCCTCTCTGAGAGACTTTCTCAATGCTATTTGACAAATAATTAAGTCATGTCAGTATTGATATTGGCCTTCAAGTTTGTCGTGATGTGAATGAAAGCTTTGGGTACAAAGCCTGACGTGTTTAAAAAGTGCTGGTCTACCTAATCATTATGACGTCTCCAGGTGAAACCTTTATAACTAATCATTATGACGTCTCCAGGTGAAACCTTTATAACTAATCATTATGACGTCTCCAGGTGAAACCTTTATAGCTCATTATTATGACGTCTCCAGGTGAAACCTTTATAACTAATCATTATGACGTCTCCAGGTGAAACCTTTATAACTAATCATTATGACGTCTCCAGGTGAAACCTTTATAGCTCATTATTATGACGTCTCCAGGCGAATCCTTTGTAACTAATCATTATGACGTCTCCAGATGAAATCTTTATAACGTCTCCAGGTGAAAACGTAGTCTTTCATTTTAGTGTGAAAGTTTTACTACTGTATGAGTCCTTCAATTGACAATGTTTGCTGGTCATTATTCTGTCCCTATTGTTGATCTTACAATGACACAGATTGTCAATGCTTTTTAGTATGAGAGCATTTGTATGGTGTGCATTTGTTGTTGCATTTTGATCATCATCAATGTCAAATGTCCTAACATTCATATTTGTAGGATCATTAAGGAATTAATCCGCCTCAATGGCAAATGGCTGTGCTGGTACAACCAGTCCAATATATCTAAAAACCTCCCGCAATTACAGTAAGTGGGAGGCTAAACTGCTTGTTTGGCTAAATACAGAGGATTTAGAATCTGCTGAGAGATAACACTCCACTGACTGCTGGCGGCTTCAAGGTATAATGTAAATGTGTAACAAAGCCGTCCCGGGGTCTGGCCTATAGCTCATCGACAAAGCGTGAAATGAATTCCGAGGCTATGAAATGGGATTCTTATCTGCCACTCTGGGGCCTTGCAGTCTCCCCCCACCCTCCTGCACACCTCCCCTAACCCCCCCCCCCACCCCAGGGTCCGTCTCCGGCTCCATTACCACGCCTCGTGGACGGGTAATGGTGAGGAGGACCGACGGGGGAACCCACCGGGCTTCCTGCTTGCGGACCCTGCACAGCCGTGACCGAGTGGCCTCACAAAGCGGCGCGGATCAACCTGGTCTGACTAGGGGACGGCGTTTTCCATGAGGCCTTGCTTCTGAATGAGGGCCACTGCTGCCAATCACACCCGGTGAAGAGATCATCCTCAACCCACTGTGGATGAAATCGAGAGTCGTCGTCCCCCCCCCCCCCCAAAAAGAAATGACTGAGATCCTGCTGAATTGCAGAGGTTATTCCGAATCACATGCAGGGGCAGCCCTGGAGGCTCGTGGGGAGTGGGCGATGGCAGATGACTTAATAGTGGGTTTTCAGAGGTTCTTGGCAGAGTGGTCCCCATGACAATAGCCACTGGTAACGCCACAATGACTGAACACAGACCTCAATGCTCTGAGAACATTTTGTACCAGAGATAAAAAATGACAGTAAAGCAAACAAGAAAAAAATATATATTATCGTCTGTCTTTAATTTTTTTTTTACTTTACTGGCAAAGAGGTCCAGTCTGCCAGATAACATGCAGGCTCAAATCCAGGCAAGGATTCTCAATGTATATCATTTTCTTTTGTTCCTCTGGGTCTTTCCTAGTGTGATATTAGTGTTCAGATATGTCGGAGTGAGAGCAGCTGGCCCAGGCAGGCAGCTGGTAAATAAGGCTTCCTCATTACACTGAAGCCCTGAGCGTGTGTGTGTGTGTGTGTGTGTGTGTGTGTGTGTGTGTGTGTGTGTGTGTGTGTGTGTGTGTGTGTGTGTGTGTGTGTGTGTGTGTGTGTGTGTGTGTGTGTGTGTGTGTGTGTGTGTGTGTGTGTGTGTGTGTGTGTGTGTGTGTGTGTGTGTGTGTGCGCGCGCGCACACATGTCTAGCAATTTTATGCCACTCCAATGAGGTGTGTTTTTTAATGACGGTGTCTGGCAGCGCCACACCAAGGTAATTGGATTCTTAGCTGAGAGAGGCTACGGAATATTTTGGGGGCCAGTGGAAGAGTGCTGCAGTCAAATGTCTCTCTCCACACAGTATAGCGCTGCACGCAACCGCCCAGAATACTGAGAGCTATTGTTCCAAAAGTAGACATATGTGTTGATTAGATTTGTGATCTTAGGATACACACACACATTTTCAACCCTAAACCCCTATTTCAATACCCAAACAGAAATAGGGGTGTTAGCAAGCCTTTTAGAGCACTGGTGGGCTTACTGTACATACACCCTACTGTGGTGGTGTTTTCAAATTAAATTAATTAATATTTAACCAGGTCACGTATGACGTCTACAAGCATATTCTTGAGTGTCGAAGTCATCGGGTCAAAGGGTTATTATAATGGCAGACTGGATCCCAACCAAAAACAACCACTTACCTCAAAGGCATCCAAAAGATCAACTTGTGATTGATTGTTTTGTATTGTATTGTGTTGTGTTGCATTGTGGGAACTGTTTTCTTCTGTCTGCCTGAGTCTGTGATCTTCCTGACCTCAGTGGTGAGAGAGGCCATTAGCTCTTTCTCACACCTGATTGAGGAGGGGCGCTATTCCCCCAAAAATAAAAACGTCTAGAAGAACCTGATGTCTGTGGCGCTCTGAGTCCCTCAACTCAAGCGGAGATCTTTGAGAAAGGCCACCGGAGTATACTTACTCTCACCACTACTAGCTCTATCCCTAAGAGGGCCATGCTGCTCACTGTTAGCTGTGGCGGACGCTTGGGTTCACGAGAGGGAGAACCCAAAGGACAGGAAGGAAACAGCAGCGATCTAACATTTTGGCCATGATGCTGAAGCGATCCGGAAAACAAATGCAAAAAAAAAATTTAAATAAAAAAGATCTAACTTTTTCGAAAGACTCAACTGAAAGAGGAGGAAGAGACAACGTAAAGCGAGGTGATGTCAAGCCATTCAGAGGAGAAGCGTTTTGTTCCATTTCACATGGCGGGAACAAGTGACAAAAAAGAGAGTGAGAGAGGAGGAGAGGGGAGCGAGCAATGGAGAGAGAGAGAGAGAGAGAGAGAGAGAAAAAGAAAGGAGTGTATCCGATCCAATCCGCATCGCAGCTTACCGTTCCAGAAAACAATGCATAACAGAGGGGAGGGACTCACAGGCGTTACATCGACAGGCAGAGATGTGCACGCACGCACACACACACACACACACACTTGAGACGCAGAGACAGAGATGGAGTTGGATGGACATATATATATGTATATATATAGGATGGTTCATGCCTAGGAGTGGTCAAAGATCAAGGATGCAGTGGTAGATTTTCAACAGCACCCCCGGTGGGTGGGAGGGAGTGTTGCATGCAACTGGTTGTCTCTTCGGTGACTTTGCACTGTCTGTGTATATAATTGTGAGGTGGTTGTCCTAAAGCCCCACACACCCCAGAGGTGGGTTACGGCCAACAAGGTGCGCTGGTAGAAACAGAAAATGTGTTAAAAGAGGTCTCCTCCCACTGCCATGGCTTTCCAGAGTCTAATCCCAGTCAATCTCACAGAGGACAAACGTTTCTCTTATACCTAATATAGTGTGTTATTGTTACAGTCTGCGGTCTTACAAAGATTATTTCCCGTCACCAGTATCCCAAAATGAATATATGTTCACGGGCTGTTTCTGATCCCACCCATAATCCCGTTAAATCCAGCTCCATTATTGTTAAATTCTTATAGCAATAATGTGCAAAACCTCTATATGCAACTTCAGTGTTTTGTATGCGATGTAGCCCCTGAGGAAGGCAGGAGACTGTGCATTTAATATCCCGCCAGGCCGCCACCTCAATCGGTGTTGAATATTTTATCGGTTAAGCCGTTAGCGCTCACTCTCCTCAACCTACTGTGTGCCATGGTGTCACTGCTGTTATTTTTAACTGTCTGCGTTTTTAAATTATTCAGTTGTGTTGCTCCCATCTGCAAAACAAAATACCAGTGCTGATCTGCTGGTAAAAAGAAAAAATTGGGAGGCGGGCTTTCTGTGAGTGCATTCGATGGTGGCTGATAGGAGGGCTTTGCTGCTCGTCCTATGATTCCTGAACCCACCCTGAACCTCTCCTCCCCCACAGAAAGCCATGGCAGTCACTGGAGAGCGAGGACATTTTTTGTGTCTCTGTCACGGGGGAGAAAAGTGCACTTGCTGCTGGTAAAAGAAAAGCAAATATGAACAGAAGTGAAAAAGGTAAATAAGGAAACTGCCCAAAGTTATCGGTCCACATAGACTTGATTATTTTTTTTTACAATATAGGGTACACTTCTACGTATTTAGCACCGATGGACAAATCAAAGGTTAAACGGCTGTAAAGCAGTGATCATCACACACCTCTGTCCTCCACAAAAACAAAACAGTGCATTGTGTAAAATGTAATTTTCATGAGGAAAAAAAACCAAAAGAACAATGATCCTCGGGGGAAAAAAAACAATCTATATCAAACAGATATAATCTAATCTAAATGATTAGATCACATGTCTTTTTTTAGTAAGAGTTCAACAACATATCCCTTAAGAAAAGACAGGCATAATAATTCTGCAAACACTGGATCAGCTTTGAACCCTGAGTATGTCTGAACAAAACACAGTCATAGTTCAAAGGTGATGACGATGACGTTAACATTTCACAAGAGCGAGGTTACAGCCTGGAGTCAGAGAGAAGATTCACAGTGTCATCGATCACTTGAGTAAAGGTCCACAAAAAAAAACCTTAAACCTTAACCCACCCCGCATAGACAGTATATTCAACAGTATCCTGACAGACCCCAGCCACCCAAACCACAAACTGTTTGGGCAGTCTCAGGTCCAACCACATCCACAAGAACACTGAACAGCTACTGACGGACAGACTCTGAATCATCACATGAGCATACACACAAAAGCACCTTAAGTGACTTACACACCACACAAGCACACTTATTACACACGCACACACTGCTGCTACTTACACTGTAGAATCATATTTTAATATATTCTTTATTTATATTTTTACCATGTCAAAAAAAAAACATATACCTTGTATTGTATAGTTTTGTATAGATGGCGTTGTGCATTGTGTTTACAAATCTACTACGGTCGAGGAACCGGGGAAAAACAAGCATCTCACGTTTTTCTCTGAATGTATGTACATTTTAAAAAGCCGTGACAATAAAATAATCCAGATTCTGAGGACACTGTTAAGCACTCGGCTCCAGCCCACCCACAGCCCACAGAGAGAACACGAGAGGAGAGCAGGAAAAGGGCTACATACTGGCTTGCAGGGTCCTCTGTGTTACGTCATTGGTGAAGGCTCCGATGCCTTTGCTCGAGATGGCGGCCAGACCGAAGAAGTATTCCGTGTTTGGGCGAAGGCCCTCCACCACGTAGGAGGACATGGGTCCGAATGTCCTCTTTACCTGTTAGGTAGAGAAAAAGGGTTGGCGATTCCTCCGTCCCCGTTTTAAAAAGGTGTCCTTAAAAACGCCAGCGATGAGCTCTCTTACCTGGCCGCCGAAACTGCCTCTTTGAAGCGGAGCTCGTAGTTGATGATGCCCTCCTTCTCGTGGGCCGACTCCCAGGTGAGCTCGACGCTGACGTCGGAAACAGCTCCCACCTGAAACTTGGTCGGCTGTCCGGGGACTAAAAAACACATCACACACATTGTAGTAAATGCCCCCGTTTGAACGATTCTAGTTCCGACGACAGCGCGGCAAAGCCCCCCAGTATGAAGAGACGACCCGGGGGGTCCTTACCTCCCTGCAGCACCTTGACGTGGATGGCTCCGAGAAGGGTCCGTCCCCCACGGAGGTGAAGGCCAGCACCTTGATGGTGTAGGTCTCCGCAGCCACCAGGCTCTGGATGGTGGTGATGATGCTGTCCTGCACGTTGTGGATCTGCCACAGGCTCATGGGCTGGGCGTCGTCCATGGTGTAGTACACCCGGTAGCCCTTGATCTGCCCGTTGGGCTCCTCGGGTTCCTCCCAGCGCACCATCATGGTGTTCTGCGAGATGATCCGCGCCTGGATGTTGCGCGGCGGGCT
>NW_028170203.1:0-11171 GCF_963971535.1 Notolepis coatsorum
ACTTTTTCTCCTCTTTTCTATTTTTCTCCATCCCAATTCCACTGTGCCAATTCTCCCCTCCCCTGTCTTGAACGTTGCTCGCATGTGCCCCCACTGGCCGGTTGTAGGGAGGATAGAAGCCTTGCATCACGTGTCCCCTCCGGTACACGAGGAGGCAGCCTGTCACATCTTTTCACCCGCCAGCGCGGACTCTCAGTGGCGAGGTGTAACGTGTGGGAGGCTCACACTGCCCCCGCCACTTCCTGTCTCTGCTGTGCAGGCGTCCCCCAACCGACCTGTAGGAGTCGCTGTCCACAACGTCCAGATTACCACCCATCGACTTCCAACCGCTAACTCTGCCAATTGAGTTAGTATGACGGCCGGCCCAAGGTTAACCTTTCACTACCACACTACAGAAGGTTAACCTTTCACTACCACACTACAGAAGGTTTAACCCTTTCACTACCACACTACAGAAGGTTAACCTTTCACTACCACACTACAGAAGGTTTAACCCTTTCACTACCACACTACAGAAGGTTAACCTTTCACTACCACACTACAGAAGGTTAACCTTTCACTACCACACTACAGAAGGTTAACCTTTCACTACCACACTACAGAAGGTTAACCTTTCACTACCACACTACAGAAGGTTAACCTTTCACTACCACACTACAGAAGGTTAACCTTTCACGACCACACTACAGAAGGTTAACCCTTCACTACCACACTACAGGTTAACCTTTCACTACCACACTACATAAGGTTAACCTTTCACTACCACACTACATAAGGTTAACCTTTCACTACCACACTACAGAAGGTTAACTCTTTCACTACCACACTACAGAAGGTTTAACCCTTTCACTACCACACTACAGAAGGTTAACCCTTTCACTACCACACTACAGAAGGTTAACCTTTCACTACCACACTACAGAAGGTTAACCTTTCACTACCACACTACAGAAGGTTAACCCTTTCACTACCACACTACAGAAGGTTAACCTTTCACTACCACACTACAGAAGGTTAACCTTTCACTACCATACTACAGAAGGTTAACCCTTCTACCACACTACAGAAGGTTAACCTTTCACTACCACACTACAGAAGGTTAACCCTTTCACTACCACACTACAGAAGGTTAACCTTTCACTACCACACTACATAAGGTTAACCTTTCACTACCACACTACAGAAGGTTAACCTTTCACTACCACACTACAGAAGGTTAACCCCTTCACTACCACACTACAGAAGGTTAACCCTTTCACTACCACACTACAGAAGGTTTTTCACTACCACACTACAGAAGGTTAACCTTTCACTACCACACTACAGTATACTGTTAACCTTTCACTACCACACTACAGAAGGTTAACCTTTCACTACCACACTACAGAAGGTAACCTTTCACTACCACACTACAGAAGGTTAACCTTTCACTACCACACTACAGAAGGTTAACCTTTCACTACCACACTACAGAAGGTTAACCTTTCACTACCACACTACAGAAGGGTTAACCTTTCACTACCACACTACAGAAGGTTAACCTTTCACTACCACACTACAGTATACTGTTAACCTTTCACTACCACACTACAGAAGGTTAACCTTTCACTACCACACTACAGAAGGTTAACCTTTCACTACCACACTACAGAAGGTTAACCTTTCACTACCACACTACAGACGGTTAACCCTTTCACTACCAGACTACATAAGGTTTAACCCTTTCACTACCGCACTACAGAAGGTTAACCCTTTCACTACCACACTACAGTGTAAAAACAGAACTCTGGAGTCTGAAGAGGCGGGGCCTGCAGAGGTCTGGAATGCAAAACAAAGGTGCTCTGCGATGTTCTCATTGTGTCTCTCTCTGGTCTTTCATGAGCCTTATATTGTGCTCTCACCGAGAGAGAGAGAGAGAGAGAGAGAGAGAGAGAGAGAGAGAAAGAGAGAGGGAGATACGAGAGATGAAAGGAGGAGGGGAGGTGTTTACGTATCGTGGGACAGATCGCAGTGTTATGACCAGACGAGAGAGATGGAGCAGGATGTGGAGGCGACTCTATTCAAGAGCAGACACCTCACTGCTGCCTGCATGCAGACACACAGAGACACACACAGACACACACACAGAGACACACAGATACACACACACACAGATGCACACACAGACTGGCAACATCACCTCCTGGTTTGGGAATAGCACTGCACAAGACCGTAGCAGACTACAAAGAGTGACACGTTCAGCCGGACGCACAATTGGAGGGGGGCTTCCCACCCTCCAGAACATTTACAACAAGCGGTGCAGGGGCAAGGCTAAGAGAATCATTAAAGACTCCAGTCACCCAAACAACTGCCTCTTTGAACTGCTGAGGTCAGGCAAGCGATACCAGGGTCTTAAGGCGAGCACAGAAAGACTCAGAAGAAGCTTCTATCCCCAGGCCATCAGGCTGCTCAACGAACAATAAACACTATGCAACAACCATCAAATGCACACAACACACACACCCACATGCACACACTCACTTAAACAAACAACACACTGCAGCACCCACTCTCCACACTTTAGATCACACTAACACACTTTATATGTATTGATAAAGGATTTGCACTACAACCCGTACACCTTACTGTAAATTGTACCTAAATTGTACCTCATCCCATTTCTGCTTTGCACTATATAGTATATTGTATATTAGTATATTGCATAGTATATTGTATATTGTATGGTAACTCAGTTACTTCTATTCTGCATCGAACATTGTACATATGTATATACTGAACACTGTGACCTCTATTTTTACTTCTATTTTACATGCTATACTATTTTATTTCATACTTATCTTGTCTAGCACAGTCTCTGGAGCGTAACAGTAAGAAGCATTTTGTATAAAAGTATTCTGTACTTCTGTATGACAACTATTAAAGAAACTAAGAACAGACGCACACATATAGACACACACACACACACACACACACACACACACACACACACACACACACTTCCTGTCCACTGAGACGTGTGTAGTGCTATGAATCAAATGACTGATATGGAAGACACGAAAACACACACACACACACACACACACACACACACACACACACACACACACACACACACACACACACACACACACACACACACACACACACACACACACACACACACACACACACACACACACACACACACACACACACACACACACACACACACACACACACACACACACACACACACACACACACACACACACACACACACACACACACACACACACACACACACACACACACACACACACACACACACACACACACACACACACACACACACACCAAAGACAGGACACCAGAGATGGCAGATCGAGCGGGGGACATGACAGGGAGGAAGCTGAGCGGTCTCCACACGTCAACAACAACAAGGTGTCCAGAGAGAGAGAGAGAGCGGCTGGTCACTTACTGGTGCTGGGGGGCCAGGGCGTGCTGCCATCGTCCTCCCCGCTGGGCAGATCTGGAGAGAGACAGAGAGACACACAGGGCTGTCAGTCAACACACAGGTGCAGGGTGTGGTCAGCGTACAGGGTCAGGGGTGTGGTCAGGTTCGGGGGTGTGGTCAGCGTACAGGGTGTGGTCAGCGTACAGGGTCAGGGGTGTGGTTAGGTTTGGGGTCAGGGGTGTGGTCAGGTTCGGGGGTGTGGTCAGGTTCGGGGTCAGGTTCAGGGGTGTGGTCAGCGTACAGGGTCAGGGGTGTGGTCAGCGTACAGGGTCAGGGGTGTGGTCAGGTTCGGGGGTGTGGTCAGCGTACAGGGTGTGGTCAGCGTACAGGGTCAGGGGTGTGGTTAGGTTTGGGGTCAGGGGTGTGGTCAGGTTCGGGGGTGTGGTCAGGTTCGGGGTCAGGTTCAGGGGTGTGGTCAGCGTACAGGGTCAGGGGTGTGGTCAGCGTACAGGTTTGCGGGTGTGGTCAGTCAACATACAGGTATTTTACATTTACATTTTACATTTAGTCATTTAGCTGAAACGCTTTTATCCAAAGCGACTTACAAGTTCTGTACGACAAGACATCAGGAAGAGCACAACTCTATCAGCTGAGTAACAATGTTCATCAAAGTGTTGAGTGTTACAGTGTAGGTTAGTTTATTAGGACATGACAGTAAGGTTAGTTAGGGTTAGATTTGTTTTATTAAATTTTTTTCCATTTCAGATAATGGTTGAAGAAGTGCGTCTTTAGTCGACAGCGAAAGATTGGACGGGTTTAGAAGATACAGAGTGTAGGGGTCTTGAGGGTGTGTAGCTAGAAGATGCAGAGTGTAGGGGTCTTGAGGGCGTGTAGTTAGAAGATGCAAAGTGTAGGGGTCTTGAGGGCGTGTAGTTAGAAGATGCAGAGCGTAGGGGTCTTGAGGGTGTGTAGTTAAAAGATGCAGAGCGTAGGGGTCTTGAGGGTGTGTAGTTAGAAGATGCAGAGCATAGGGGTCTTGAGGGTGTGTAGTTAGAAGATGCAGAGTGTAGGGGTCTTGAGGGTGTGTAGTTAGAAGATGCAGAGTGTAGGGGTCTTGAGGGTGTGTAGTTAGAAGATGCAGAGCGTAGGGGTCTTGAGGGTGTGTAGTTAGAAGATGTAGAGCGTAGGGGTCTTGAGGGTGTGTAGTTAGAAGATGTAGAGTGTAGGGGTCTTGAGGGTGTGTAGTTAGAAGATGCAGAGTGTAGGGGTCTTGAGGGTGTGTAGTTAGAAGATGCAGAGTGTAGGGGTCTTGAGGGCGTGTAGTTAGAAGATGCAGAGCGTAGGGGTCTTGAGGGTGTGTAGTTAGAAGATGCAGAGTGTAGGGGTCTTGAGGGTGTGTAGTTAGAAGATGCAGAGCGTAGGGGTCTTGAGGGTGTGTAGTTAGAAGATGCAGAGCATAGGGGTCTTGAGGGTGTGTAGTTAGAAGATGCAGAGCGTAGGGTTCTTGAGGGAGTGTAGTTAGAAGATGCAGAGCATAGGGGTCTTGAGGGTGTGTAGTTAGAAGATGCAGAGCGTAGGGGTCTTGAGGGTGTGTAGTGAGAAGATGCAGAGTGTAGGGGTCTTGAGGGCGTGTAGTTAGAAGATGCAGAGCGTAGGGGTCTTGAGGGTGTGTAGTTAGAAGATGCAGAGCGTAGGGGTCTTGAGGGTGTGTAGTTAGAAGATGCAGAGCATAGGGGTCTTGAGGGTGTGTAGTTAGAAGATGCAGAGTGTAGGGGTCTTGAGGGTGTGTAGTTAGAAGATGCAGAGCGTAGGGGTCTTGAGGGTGTGTAGTTAGAAGATGCAGAGCGTAGGGGTCTTGAGGGTGTGTAGTTAGAAGATGCAGAGCGTAGGGGTCTTGAGGGTGTGTAGTTAGAAGATGCAGAGCGTAGGGGTCTTGAGGGTGTGTAGTTAGAAGATGCAGAGCGTAGGGGTCTTGAGGGTGTGTAGTTAGAGACAAGGTTCGGGGGTGTGGTCAGTCAACATAAAAGGGAGCAGCCTTGGCGGCTGGGTGGCGCAGCGGATATTGCACTCGTCACCAAGGCAAGAGACACCGGTATCGAATCCGGCTGTCGGCGTTGCCTCCGGCTTGGGCCGGCCGTCATACTAACTCAATTGGCAGAGTTAGCGGGTGGAAGTCGATGGGTGGTAATCTGGACGTTGTTGTGGACAGCAACTCCTACAGGTCGGTTGGGGGACGCCTGCACAGCAGAGACAGGAAAATGGCGGGGGTAGTGTGAGCCTCCCACACGTTACACCTCGCCAAATGAGAGTCCGCGCTGGCAGGTGAAAAGATGTGACTGGCTGCCTCCACATGTATCGGAGGGGACATGTGATGCAAGGCTTCTATCCTCCCTACAACTGGCCTAGTGGGGGGCACATGCGAGCAACGTTCAAGACAGGGGAGGGGAGAATTGGCACGGCTAAATTGGGATGGGGGGAAAAATAGAAAAAGGAGGAGAACAAGTGGATACAAAAAAAAGGGGGGCAGCCTTGGGGGTGCAGCTCTCTCCTTGGTCGTGCATCTCTGAGCTCTGTTTAGGGGTAACAGCTGCTCCTCGGCTCTGGAGCCTCTCTGCTGTCAGAGTGGGCGACCGCCGGGCCAACACTGGCATCTCATCTCAACCGCCAGCCAGCCAACACATCTCCTCTCAACCCGCTGGGGCCCGGGCAGCGTATTAACACACATGTACACAAATTATTTCCATCTGCTCTCTTGTAATCCAGTTTGCTTTACACCATAGCTCCTCTGTTGCTCCCCGAGCGCTGTCTGTTTGGGATCTGTTGGGATCTGTTGTGGTCCAAGACGTCTCTCCCAGATGACACACGAGGAGAAGGCGTGTCGTGGAATCATGCAAGTATTCGGATCAACCTCCGGTACGGTTGGGCTGCACTGGTGGCGTCATTTTCAAGTTTGACATACATTACTAATTTATTTTTCTTTCTCTATTTCTGCCAAGCGTGCTGTCATTGCCCTCTGTTTTCTTTTATTTGAATTTTATTTTATTTAACCTTTATTTAACCAGGCAGGTCAATCAAGAACAAATTCTTATTTTACAAAGACGGCCTGGCGAGAGGACAGAGGGGAGGGCCTCTCGAAGGGTTAACAGGGAGAGGGGACAAACAAATTAAATAGAGACAGACGATACATACATCGCAGAGGTAAGTGAAATAATTAAAACTGTATGTACTGCATGTACTGTATCCTGTATGTACTGTATCCTGTATGTACTGTATACTGTATGTACTGTATACTGTATGTACTGTATCCTGTATGTACTGTATCCTGTATGTACTGTATCCTGTATGTACTGTATCCTGTATGTACTGTATCCTGTATGTACTGTATGTACTGTATCCTGTATGTACTGTATCCTGTATGTACTGTATCCTGTATGTACTGTATCCTGTATGTACTGTATCCTGTATGTACTGTATGTACTGTATCCTGTATGTACTGTATGTACTGTATCCTGTATGTACTGTATGTACTGTATCCTGTATGTACTGTATCCTGTATGTACTGTATGTACTGTATCCTGTATGTACTGTATCATGTATGTACTGTATCCTGTATGTACTGTATCCTGTATGTACTGTATCCTGTATGTACTGTATGTACTGTATCCTGTATGTACTGTATCCTGTATGTACTGTATCCTGTATGTACTGTATCCTGTATGTACTGTATCCTGTATGTACTGTATCCTGTATGTACTGTATGTACTGTATCCTGTATGTACTGTATGTACTGTATCCTGTATGTACTGTATCCTGTATGTACTGTATCCTGTATGTACTGTATCCTGTATGTACTGTATCCTGTATGTACTGTATCCTGTATGTACTGTATGTACTGTATCCTGTATGTACTGTATGTACTGTATCCTGTATGTACTGTATCCTGTATGTACTGTATCCTGTATGTACTGTATGTACTGTATGTACTGTATCCTGTATGTACTGTATGTACTGTATGTACTGTATGTACTGTATGTACTGTATGTACTGTATGTACTGTATGTACTGTATCCTGTATGTACTGTATCATGTATGTACTGTATGTACTGTATGTACTGTATGTACTGTATGTACTGTATGTACTGTATGTACTGTATGTACTGTATCCTGTATGTACTGTATCATGTATGTACTGTATGTACTGTATGTACTGTATGTACTGTATCCTGTATGTACTGTATGTACTGTATGTACTGTATCCTGTATGTACTGTATGTACTGTATCCTGTATGTACTGTATCCTGTATGTACTGTATCCTGTATGTACTGTATCCTGTATGTACTGTATGTACTGTATCCTGTATGTACTGTATCCTGTATGTACTGTATCCTGTATGTACTGTATCCTGTATGTACTGTATCCTGTATGTACTGTATCCTGTATGTACTGTATCCTGTATGTACTGTATCCTGTATGTACTGTATCATGTATGTACTGTATCCTGTATGTACTGTATCCTGTATGTACTGTATGTACTGTATCATGTATGTACTGTATCCTGTATGTACTGTATCCTGTATGTACTGTATCCTGTATGTACTGTATGTACTGTATCCTGTATGTACTGTATCCTGTATGTACTGTATGTACTGTATCCTGTATGTACTGTATCCTGTATGTACTGTATCCTGTATGTACTGTATCCTGTATGTACTGTATCCTGTATGTACTGTATGTACTGTATCCTGTATGTACTGTATCCTGTATGTACTGTATCCTGTATGTACTGTATGTACTGTATCCTGTATGTACTGTATCCTGTATGTACTGTATGTACTGTATGTACTGTATCCTGTATGTACTGTATCATGTATGTACTGTATCCTGTATGTACTGTATCCTGTATGTACTGTATCCTGTATGTACTGTATGTACTGTATCCTGTATGTACTGTATCCTGTATGTACTGTATCCTGTATGTACTGTATGTACTGTATCCTGTATGTACTGTATGTACTGTATGTACTGTATGTACTGTATCCTGTATGTACTGTATCCTGTATGTACTGTATCCTGTATGTACTGTATCCTGTATGTACTGTATCCTGTATGTACTGTATCCTGTATGTACTGTATCCTGTATGTACTGTATGTACTGTATCCTGTATGTACTGTATGTACTGTATGTACTGTATCCTGTATGTACTGTATGTACTGTATGTACTGTATCCTGTATGTACTGTATGTACTGTATCCTGTATGTACTGTATGTACTGTATGTACTGTATCCTGTATGTACTGTATCCTGTATGTACTGTATGTACTGTATGTACTGTATCCTGTATGTACTGTATCCTGTATGTACTGTATGTACTGTATCCTGTATGTACTGTATGTACTGTATGTACTGTATCCTGTATGTACTGTATCCTGTATGTACTGTATACTGTATGTACTGTACTGTATGTACTGTATGTACTGTATGTACTGTATGTACTGTATCCTGTATGTACTGTATCCTGTATGTACTGTATCCTGTATGTACTGTATCCTGTATGTACTGTATCCTGTATGTACTGTATCCTGTATGTACTGTATCCTGTATGTACTATATGTACTGTATCCTGTATGTACTGTATCCTGTATGTACTGTATCCTGTATGTACTGTATCCTGTATGTACTGTATCCTGTATGTACTGTATGTACTGTATCATGTATGTACTGTATGTACTGTATGTACTGTATCCTGTATGTACTGTATCCTGTATGTACTGTATCCTGTATGTACTGTATCCTGTATGTACTGTATCCTGTATGTACTGTATGTACTGTATCATGTATGTACTGTATGTACTGTATGTACTGTATCCTGTATGTACTGTATCCTGTATGTACTGTATCCTGTATGTACTGTATCCTGTATGTACTGTATCCTGTATGTACTATATGTACTGTATCCTGTATGTACTGTATCCTGTATGTACTGTATCCTGTATGTACTGTATCCTGTATGTACTGTATCCTGTATGTACTGTATGTACTGTATCCTGTATGTACTGCACTGTATCCTGTATGTACTGTATACTGTATGTACTGTATCCTGTATGTACTGTATACTGTATGTACTGTATCCTGTATGTACTGTATCCTGTATGTACTGTATGTACTGTATCCTGTATGTACTGTATCCTGTATGCACTGTATGTACTGTATGTACTGTATCCTGTATGTACTGTATGTACTGTATGTACTGTATGTACTGTATCCTGTATGTACTGTATGTACTGTATCCTGTATGTACTGTATGTACTGTATCCTGTATGTACTGTATCCTGTATGTACTGTATCCTGTATGTACTGTATCCTGTATGTACTGTATCCTGTATGTACTGTATGTACTGTATCCTGTATGTACTGTATCCTGTATGTACTGTATGTACTGTATCCTGTATGTACTGTATGTACTGTATCCTGTATGTACTGTATCCTGTATGTACTGTATCCTGTATGTACTGTATCCTGTATGTACTGTATCCTGTATGTACTGTATCCTGTATGTACTGTATGTACTGTATGTACTGTATCCTGTATGTACTGTATCCTGTATGTACTGTATCCTGTATGTACTGTATCCTGTATGTACTGTATCCTGTATGTACTGTATCCTGTATGTACTGTATCCTGTATGTACTGTATGTACTGTATCCTGTATGTACTGTATCCTGTATGTACTGTATGTACTGTATGTACTGTATCCTGTATGTACTGTATGTACTGTATGTACTGTATCCTGTATGTACTGTATCCTGTATGTACTGTATCATGTATCCTGTATATGATGATCCATGCATTAGTTTTAACTGGGGCAAAAAAAAGTGCAATGTTTCCATGTTGTGTTTACTCTGATATTCAAAACATGTTCCAAACATGTGTGTGTATGTGTTATTAATATTAATATATGCAAAAGCAGTCAGAAAAAAAACTGCTGTGTTCAAGGAGGAAATAAAGAGTTTTTCATTCTATTACACGATGGTGACTTAATTGGGTTTTATGGAAGTTCGGACCAAGAATCCATATTATGTGGACATCATTTTTCTCTAAAAGTACATCATATCAAAAGATGATACTTCGTTTTTTATTCTAATTAGGGTCCAATAAGCCCAAATAGCCAAGAGAAATTAAAAATGCATGTTAAAGAAAACAGCTTGGGCCTCAGGAGGTTAAATAAAATAAATAAACGTCAACTTAAAAGGCTGGTGTTCCTGTGGGTCACTCATCTCTACAGCCTCGTACAGTAGCTGCCATATGGCACCAGCCACACTGCAGGACCGAGCCCCGACGTCTCTGACGCCGCCAGAACCGTGGCCTTGGACGCTGGCACTGAGAGAGGCACTGAATATTAAATATCTTGGTGACTCGATGACAAATTGACATTTAAATTCCTTGTGGACAACCTTGCCTCCAAGTTGTGACGGGAAACTGGCTTCCTGTCCAGAAACTGAATCAGCTTTCCTTCATTTATATTTTATGTGGCCTCAGCCCTTAAATCCCTGGACCCTCATTTATCAATGGTGCGTAACCCGTGCGTACGGTCATTTCTAAGCAAAGTGTGGGACTTATCAATTTGAACGTGTGCTTGACTTTGTGCGTAACTTTAGGTTAGTTGTAACGTTAGTTTAGGCTCGTGTTAACGTTAGATAATGTACAAAATAAACGTTTTCCGCTGCTATAGACGTCGC
>NW_028170202.1:0-77487 GCF_963971535.1 Notolepis coatsorum
AATTCAAATGGCTTTATTGGCATGACGTACTTCTACATGTTGCCAAAGCAATATTAAACATAAACATGGATTACAAACAGATATAAGTACATACAAAATATCATTGTAAAATATAGTATATACAAAAATTTTCATCATAAAATAGAACATAAAATATTACGGCATAAACATGTCAGGTGACTGTCACTCACTGTCCCTCAGTTTGTGGCAGGCAGCAACATAGGCTGCTGCTAGCTCACAGGTTGTTGAGTCCTCCTCTCTCTCTCACTAACTAACGTGATTCTCTCTCTCTCTCTCTCTCTCTCTCTCTCTCTCTCTCTCTGCGTGTTTGGAGACGGAGCGAGTTTGTTTCTAACTTTTCTATTTATATATTGTGTTTCAAGTTGTGAATTAGACTGTACTTTATTTGACTGGTTGTGTGTTGCTTGGTCAGCTGTCCGCTGCCAGTGACATGCCAATGCGTGGTACATGCGTGGTACATGTTTGCAAAATGTTTGGTATAGCGCCCCCCATGGAAATAATGTAGCAGCCGCCACTGGCCAGGGCCCAGGTCTGACAGTAATGCTCTAGCAGGTCCAGGCTCTGCTGTAGGCCGTCTGCTGTGGGGGACAACACAACCAGGTCATCTGCAAAGAGCAGGCATTTCACTTCCCGATTGTGGAGACTTACACCGGGGGCAGAGGACTTTTCTAGTATATTAGCCAATTAATTAATATAGATATTGAAGAGTGCCGGGCTGAGGTTGCAGCCCTGATGAACGCCAATGTTTCCAATGTTGCCAAAAGTTGTTTGTATTGATTGCCTCCTCAATTAGTGTCAGTTGCTGTTTGTCATATTGTTGTTTTTTGGTTCTGAGTGTACGTTTGTACAGTTTTAGGGTCTCACAGTAGAGAAAGCATACACCAGCATTATTGGGGTCTCTGTGTTTTTGATTTGATAGCATTCAATTTTTTTTCCTAATGATTTTACAATCTGTATCAAACCAGCTGTTTTTTGTTGCAGTTTTTGGTTTGTTTGTAGTACATTTCAGTTGTGCCTCCTTTGCTGTTTGTCTGTATATATTGTTAATATTGTTTACTGCTAGGTTGAGGCTTTCTTTACTGTGAGAGTATGTGGAGTCCAGAAAGTTATCCAAAAGTGTTTGGATTCTTGGGGTATGAGTTGCTTTCTGGTATTGTTCTGCGCTGTTTTGGTCCCATCTGTATGAATTTCTGATATTGTACAGCTTACTGTTTTGTGTTTGTGCCATTGTTGTGTCTGATCTTTTAATAAACAGGGTAATTTGGCTGTGATCAGACAGAGGGGTTAGTGGTTTCACAGTGAATGAGCTGATGGAGGAAGGGTCAAGGTCTGTGATCATATAATCTACAGTACTGTGGCCAAGAGGTGAGCAGTGGGTGAATCTACCTAGGCTGTCCCCCCAAACCCTACCGTTGACAAAGTACAGACTGAGGCTCTGACAGAGCTGCAGGAGGTCTCTTCCACTCCTGTTGATGACCTGGTCACTATTGCTCCTGTGGGGGAGAGTGAAAGTGTGAGAGACATTTTCGTTTGAGATGTAAATGTCTCCTTGTGGATCTGTGAGGTCAGCAAGTGTTCCTGTGCGTGCATTGGTGTCCCCACAGATGAGCACATTTCCCTGGGCCTGGAAATGGCATGTCTCTGTCTCAAGGGTAGGGAAAATGTCCTCTGAGAAGTATGGGGATTCGGAGGGGGGGATATATATTGCACAAATAAACAAATCCTTTTCTGTTAATAGGAGCTCTTTCTTTAGTTTTAACCATATGTAATATTTGCCCATTTTTAGGGGGTCAATTTGATGATGTAGGTCAGATTTATACCAAATGATTAATCCTCCTGATCCTCTACCTCTATTAATGTTGCTGTGTTTCTGAGATGGTACTATTATTTCTCTATAATCGTTGGGGCAGTGGGTGACAGTGTCAGCTTTACACCATGTCTCCTGTAGAATAATGATGTCGACATCTTTAAGGTTTGTTTTGAGTTCCGGGGCTAAACTCTTCAGCCCAAAGGTTTGAGGACTTAAGGCCCTGGATGTTCCACATGCAAACTGAAAGGGATTTCATTATACGAGAGAGATGGCACAGGTAAAACAGATAAAACAGTAACTACTGGATTGTCAAGAGAGGTACGAACGTTGAACTAAAATGCGGTGTTTACTGTATTTTGTAAATGTGTGTGTTTGGTTATTGAGAACATTGTTAGAGCTGATGCATTTTGAACAATATGTACTAATATGTCTCTCTCTCTCTCTCTCTCTCTCTCTCTCTCTCTCTCTCTCTCTCTCTCTCTCTCTCTCTCTCTCTCTCTCTCTCTCTCTCTCTCTCTCTCTATCAATTAAATGAAATTCAATTCAATTCAATTCAAAGGGGCTTTATTGACATGGGAAACATGCGTTTACATTGCCAAAGTCAGTGTTAAAACAAACAAAACAAAGCAAAACAATAAAAAATAAATCAGAAGAACCCCCTTCCCACAACCCTCATCAAGGCATGTCTCCCTGTTCTGTCCCCCATCATGGTTAACATTATTAACGTTAGGTTATGACTATAACCAAGTTCTGTTAGTTAGGGGCGATGCTTGGCATCGCTACTGCACTATCTCGCGTACGTGCACGCGTACTGAATAAACCACAAATGTACCTCTAATACCAGTATTAGTCTGACCACACCCCTCATCAGCTTACCTTCATAAGCAGGTGTGTGGTCACCTGCTCTCCTCCTTCCCAAGCTTTCACCACAAGGTGAGGACAAGGGCTGCAGCGGCGTCCAATGCCAAGCATCGCCCCTAACTAACAGAACTTGGTTATAGTCATAACCTAACGTTCTGTATCGTTAGTGGCTTAGCTTGGCATCGCTACTGCACAAGGGAGGCCAAGCGGAGCCACTTGGCTGACAAATACACCCCGCTGACAGCCCCCCAAAACCATCAGAACAGGGAGGGCCGAGCCCCCCCGACCCCCCCTAATGGAGGGTAGCCCCCCTATTAGGGACGTCACGGGAGGGCGACGGACCCGACCGTGCGAAGAGGCACTCAAGCAACTCAACGCACAGGGTGAGCAGACCGTGGCTTGACCCCACGACTACACACACGCACAACCCGCATGCCACCCGGGAACGAACGGAGGAACAACCTCGTTACTGCCCCCAGAATCACGGGGTCAAGGGCAAACCCAACCCCGTGGCAAGGCCGTAGCAGCGGAGCACGAAGGAAGACCCAGACCCACCAAAAGGACTGGACTCCCTGGAATGGGGGCCCGGAGAAGTCCATGATGCCAGCATCAAGACCCCACCAGGTGGGCACGTAGTGCCCCGCCCCCCACATCGCCAGCGTATTCGGACAAAGGCCCCTCAGTTACTGCACCTGGTATTCCCAGGCGGAACCAACCAGGCCAGAACCTGCCCAGCTTCCGAGATCGGACGAGACCGGGCGTGTTCAGGTCGGTATGGCCGTAAGCCGAGCGGGCCCCGTCCCCCCAATAGTACACCGCCTGGCACACTGACCCTGCAGAATAGGCAGTCAGCATGGCCGTAAGCACACAAAAAAGGTTAACCAACGGAAGCAGGCAGCGCACCGGGGAAAAACCAGGCAACAGGCTGTTAACCCTAGCCTGGAGACTGCGGACGAGACAGGCGCCAGAGGGGACAGCTGAACACAGCCGCCCCGGCGGAAGGAGCGTAAGCTGGCGGTGTTGCATGACCAAGCCTCCATCTAACAACCCCCACCCAGAGGGGTCGAGGCAGAGAAGGCTGACACGATTGGCAGACGTCATGAACGTGCAGGGGCACCCTCAAACGGTGAACCCGGGAGTTGACACTGCTCCAACACACCAGGGAATCAACCACCTCGGTGTTACCCAATGCGGTGGTTGTTCCTATAACCCCTCAAGAAAAAACTCCAAAACACACCTGCGGGTATACACCGGCTATACCGCAGTACAAGTGTTTCAGTTTCCAAAAAGGGTTAACCCAGGCCTACGGGTCGCAAACATCACTTCGGACCGGGCCTGGCGGTACGGGAAGCACAGGGTCACCAGAGGAGGTCAAAAAACCACCCCCACAGGCCCCTCTTCGCCATGCGTGAGAGAGGAGCGAAAAATAATGGAGAACCAGCCCCTAAGCACACCGTACCTGGTATTCCCCGGCGGTCTCCCAACCAAGTACTAACCAGGACCAACCTGTGTAGCGGCCGAGATCCGACGAGATCGAGCGCGTACAGAATGGCATGGCTGTAAGCCATGACGACAGTGCTGAGTAAAAACATACCCAACCAGGGTCTCCATAGCGCTTAACCCTGTGACACCCAGACCGACCTGGCATTTTTCCCCCTGAAAAAAGCCCAAGTCCCTCAGGGTACCAGAACAGCAGATCTGCATCCCCGGCGGACAACGGGTTCAACTGATCTGGACCAGCGTGACCAGAACCAGTCCCGTGCCCTAACCACGCCGACATGCCTACTCCAGGAGAAGGGCAGATATGCGTGTTGATCTTAACATGAAAAGAAGGCGCCACCCAGACGTCGGGACGAACCGCGCCTGGTGGCCCACCCCAAGGGCGTGAGACCCCACTACATATGTTCAGATCCATCCCGTCATCATCCCCCAGACATGAACGAGAATCCGTCGACAACCCACCCAGGTCATGGGATGTGGTCGCCGGAAGAGGAAAAACCCCCATCTCAGTTGCTTTATAAAAACGCTGTTTCAACCACAAGCAACTAAGGCGTGCCAGTCAATCGCCTGTTTACAGCGAGCTAGCACTATACGTGCGTCGGGACACACCCCCATCAATGAACAGGCTATTTAGACCTGTCATTGAATCCCCAAGGCGCCCAGGGGAACGACAAGAGGGGTGTGACACTCCCTAACTCCAACACTTCTGGAATAGAAAGAAGGAAGCATCAACAGTATGTATCCCAGTCTACACAGCCGGGGTAAAAAATGTTCACATTTTTACATCCCACCACCCTCCCATAGGAAAGAGACGGGGATCCCCAGAGAGACTTCCCACGCGAGCTGTACAGATTGAAAAGAATATATTGCACCTTGAGCCATGTAAAAAACTGGTTTTAGGGCCTCCGGGGAAGAGGCACCGAACCCATACACACTCAATAAACGAATTGAATCGAATATACATACAATAGAAAAGGACCCTTCTAGAGGGTCCACTCACTTTGACAATCTGAGGAGGAAGGCTCTGTACTCTGATGGAGGCTTCCTCACATGGAAGAAGGAGTCCGAACTCACAGAAGGCCTGAGTAGGCGCTTGGTGAGGAAGAGCCCTGACCACCCCCCCTGAAAACAGATCCATCACATGGACCTGAACAGCACACGGAAGTCCTACCAACAGAGACGCGCACGGTGACGTACTCTATGGCGGGGGAATTCCTGCGGTGCACACGCCCAATATACCAGGCCGTGGGACCAGGAACTCCCTCCCCCCCCCCCCCCCCCCCCCGTAACGTGCCGAACCGCCACGTGACGGGAACCTTGAAGGACAGGGGGTGTACCCCTGACCGACAGAACAATGGGGAGAGGAAAGGTTACCAGTTCACCCCTTTACGACCCCACACCCATGATACGACGTAACGACAAAAAGAGAATATGACACAGTCACAGTCAGCTCTATGAAGCGTTTCACAGCTCCACACAGCGCACGAGCTAACCTGCTATCTGATTTTTACTAAGGAAAAACACAGAATAGAGAGGGCTCTAAGAACCCCGGTCCAACATACACATGTGCTTCTGTGGCCAGTACAACCCAGTTGTAGGTCACATGACACACACAACCCATCATCACCTACAAAAAATGGCAAAAACACTCAACAGAGGAACGCCGTTTTTTTCACAATGAGAGAATACATCATTCTTGATTAGTATCGACCACAGGCCTTGCTAAGCACACATGACAGCAACCAAACCAATTTCCCTTTAGGAAATAAGTTTCTCCAGCAGATTTAGCACAACCTCAGCAATCAAGCTGAGAGTTACATCGTATCCCTACCACACAAAAGACACAATTAATGCACAACATGTCTGATAGGAGGTGATAAAGTCCCCAGGGAACCGGGGGGGGAAACACAATCCTCCTATTTTACCCTCAATACGGCCAGTTAAAACAGGAAAACCTGTTAATGTGTGAACTCACTGTTCATTGTCATTACAGTCTGAGAAAGAACATTCTTTTACTCACTCGTCACCAAGCATAGCTTCATAGGTTAGTTGCCTTAGTAGTGAGTACACGGTACACATAAACACCATGATGTTTCTCACACAACAACCAGATCAATACATCACGACCTGCACGGAGAAGCTAACTGCCAGTGACAAAAACAGCTCACACACAACCCGCAACGTATCTCAAATGCATTGCAACAACACACGTTTTGGGAAAAAACACCGTTATTCACAATACATTTAGCAAGGTAAAACCAGAAGACGTGTTATGAGGTCTGGCCAACCCCGTACCTGCCCGGAACGCAGATCAGCGAAGTGCAGTCACAAGCCACCGTAGAACACAGCCGTCCCGTGTTGTTCGATCCGGGCAGCGTCGCCGCTCCACCAGTCGCTACAGTCCTCTTTGTTGACGCAATCCCCGTCTAGGCTCAGGCAGGGTCGACGAACATCCCCTGTCAAGGATGACGTCGTGGTCAAGAGTGTAAAACATGTTAAAATCAAAGCACGTTCAACAGAATAGCATCAAGCTAACGGCTGCTCCAACCGTTCGGGTGCTATTGCTTCCGCTCGCGAGACGCCGATCTACGACGCACGCGATCAGGAGCGAGCTCCCGGCGGCGCGCGAGAAGCCAAGCTACCCCGCGCCAGGCCACCGACCGGCTAACCGTAAGCTATGAACATGTAAACAATGACATAACACTCACCCAGACAGGCCGCCGTTCTGAACCCTCCTCACTTTTTAAGAGAAAAGAGAAAACAAGACGTCAACACCGCTTCACAACGGTGACATTAACACGTCCGGCGGAATCAGCACAGTACCAACTGGCCTGTATAGCTGACTTTGAACATGAATCTGCCGCTATCGCACATTACATGCACATATCCCCTCGTGAAGGAATACTCTCATTTGGATATGAAAGATGGGGTCTTAACACGGTGACAGAGAGAATCCACTCGTCCAGAACACACAGGGATCACCAGTGTCAATGGTCGCGGCCCACTAGTTAAAACTATAATGGTCGCCAGACCAAGGCCTTCTGTCGCCTAGACGGCTAAACAAAGGACCCTAGCCTGGGGCCGGTTTCCATAAACTTTGTCAAGTAGCCCCCATAGCACTAACAGACAAGTGGAGCCCGCCAGCAAACACTACTCACCCAACCTGGAACGCACCGCTCCTCACAACAGCGGCATGTCCGACAGTTCAGCTGTGGCCTGACAGGTTTCACCCCAACAAACACAGCAAGGAACTGCAGTTGAGAAGCATGCAGCGGCGTGCTCCCAATACGAAAACCGGTGGAGGGTTTGTAGAATGATCATCATCTTCTAGACACTCCAGTACGAAGACAATATCGCCGTATTTTCTCGAAAATAGTGAGAGAGAAAATAAAGATATGATGTCAACGTATCCTTGTTTCCCAAGCTGTTCCTAATCCAATTTCTTCCATCATGGTGTCAAGTGTGGGGATCTACCGAGGCACCTCTTCCTTGTGGTGAAAGCGAGAAGGAGGAGAGCAGGTGACCACACACCTGCTTATGAAGGTAAGCTGATGAGGGGTGTGGTCAGACTAATACTGGTATTAGAGGTACATTTGTGGTTTATTCAGTACGCGTGCACGTACGCGAGATAGTGCAGTAGCGATGCCAAGCTAAGCCACTAACGATACAGAACACCTCCTTAACATCTGACACTGTCCCATCCAGTCTCAAAATGGCTGCAGTCACCCCCATCCTGAAAAAACAAGGTTTGGACCCGGATGAACTCAACAAATACCGGCCAATCTCCATGTTAAGTCCAGAGTTCAGACTCGATATGTAGTCTATAGTGTGTTAAGTCCAGAGTTCAGACTTGATGTGGTCTAGTGTGTTAAGTCCAGAGTTCAGACTTGATGTAGTCTATAGTGTGTTAAGTCCAGAGTTCAGACTTGATGTAGTCTAGTGTGTAAAGTCCAGAGTTCAGACTTGATGTGGTCTAGTGTGTTAAGTCCAGAGTTCAGACTTGATGTAGTCTAGTGTGTTAAGTCCAGAGTTCAGACTTGATGTAGTCTAGTGTGTTAAGTCCAGAGTTCAGACTTGATGTAGTCTAGTGTGTTAAGTCCAGAGTTCAGACTTGATGTAGTCTAGTGTGTTAAGTCCAGAGTTCAGACTTGATGTGGTCTAGTGTGTTAAGTCCAGAGTTCAGACTTGATGTGGTCTAGTGTGTTAAGTCCAGAGTTCAGACTTGATGTAGTCTAGTGTGTTAAGTCCAGAGTTCAGACTTGATGTATTCTAGTGTGTTAAGTCCAGAGTTCAGACTTGATGTAGTCTAGTGTGTTAAGTCCAGAGTTCAGACTTGATGTGGTCTAGTGTGTTAAGTCCAGAGTTCAGACTTGATGTAGTCCAGTGTGTTAAGTCCAGAGTTCAGACTTGATGTAGTCTAGTGTGTTAAGTCCAGAGTTCAGACTTGATGTAGTCTAGTGTGTTAAGTCCAGAGTTCAGACTTGATGTAGTCTAGTGTGTTAAGTCCAGAGTTCAGACTTGATGTAGTCTATAGTGGGTTAAGTCCAGAGTTCAGACTTGATGTGGTCTAGTGTGTTAAGTCCAGAGTTCAGACTTGATGTGGTCTAGTGTGTTAAGTCCAGAGTTCAGACTAGATGTAGTCTATAGTGTGTTAAGTCCAGAGTTCAGACTTGATGTAGTCTAGTGTGTTAAGTCCAGAGTTCAGACTTGATGTAGTCTAGTGTGTTAAGTCCAGAGTTCAGACTTGATGTAGTCTAGTGTGTTAAGTCCAGAGTTCAGACTTGATGTAGTCTATAGTGGGTTAAGTCCAGAGTTCAGACTTGATGTGGTCTAGTGTGTTAAGTCCAGAGTTCAGACTTGATGTGGTCTAGTGTGTTAAGTCCAGAGTTCAGACTAGATGTAGTCTATAGTGTGTTAAGTCCAGAGTTCAGACTTGATGTGGTCTAGTGTGTTAAGTCCAGAGTTCAGACTTGATGTAGTCTAGTGTGTTAAGTCCAGAGTTCAGACTTGATGTAGTCTAGTGTGTTAAGTCCAGAGTTCAGACTTGATGTAGTCTAGTGTGTTAAGTCCAGAGTTCAGACTTGATGTGGTCTAGTGTGTTAAGTCCAGAGTTCAGACTAGATGTGGTCTAGTGTGTTAAGTCCAGAGTTCAGACTTGATGTGGTCTAGTGTGTTAAGTCCAGAGTTCAGACTAGATGTGGTCTAGTGTGTTAAGTCCAGAGTTCAGACTTGATGTAGTCTAGTGTGTTAAGTCCAGAGTTCAGACTTGATGTAGTCTAGTGTGTTAAGTCCAGAGTTCAGACTTGATGTAGTCTAGTGTGTTAAGTCCAGAGTTCAGACTTGATGTAGTCTAGTGTGTTAAGTCCAGAGTTCAGACTTGATGTAGTCTAGTGTGTTAAGTCCAGAGTTCAGACTTGATGTAGTCTAGTGTGTTAAGTCCAGAGTTCAGACTTGATGTGGTCTAGTGTGTTAAGTCCAGAGTTCAGACTTGATGTAGTCTAGTGTGTTAAGTCCAGAGTTCAGACTTGATGTAGTCTAGTGTGTTAAGTCCAGAGTTCAGACTTGATGTAGTCTAGTGTGTTAAGTCCAGAGTTCAGACTTGATGTAGTCTATAGTGGGTTAAGTCCAGAGTTCAGACTTGATGTGGTCTAGTGTGTTAAGTCCAGAGTTCAGACTTGATGTGGTCTAGTGTGTTAAGTCCAGAGTTCAGACTAGATGTAGTCTATAGTGTGTTAAGTCCAGAGTTCAGACTTGATGTAGTCTAGTGTGTTAAGTCCAGAGTTCAGACTTGATGTAGTCTAGTGTGTTAAGTCCAGAGTTCAGACTTGATGTAGTCTAGTGTGTTAAGTCCAGAGTTCAGACTTGATGTGGTCTAGTGTGTTAAGTCCAGAGTTCAGACTTGATGTGGTCCAGTGTGTTAAGTCCAGAGTTCAGACTTGATGTGGTCTAGTGTGTTAAGTCCAGAGTTCAGACTTGATGTGGTCTAGTGTGTTAAGTCCAGAGTTCAGACTTGATGTAGTCTAGTGTGTTAAGTCCAGAGTTCAGACTTGATGTGGTCTAGTGTGTTAAGTCCAGAGTTCAGACTTGATGTAGTCTATAGTGTGTTAAGTCCAGAGTTCAGACTTGATGTGGTCTAGTGTGTTAAGTCCAGAGTTCAGACTTGATGTGGTCCAGTGTGTTAAGTCCAGAGTTCAGACTTGATGTGGTCTAGTGTGTTAAGTCCAGAGTTCAGACTTGATGTGGTCCAGTGTGTTAAGTCCAGAGTTCAGACTTGATGTGGTCTAGTGTGTTAAGTCCAGAGTTCAGACTTGATGTGGTCTAGTGTGTTAAGTCCAGAGTTCAGACTTGATGTGGTCTAGTGTGTTAAGTCCAGAGTTCAGACTTGATGTAGTCTAGTGTGTTAAGTCCAGAGTTCAGACTTGATGTGGTCTAGTGTGTTAAGTCCAGAGTTCAGACTTGATGTAGTCTAGTGTGTTAAGTCCAGAGTTCAGACTTGATGTAGTCTAGTGTGTTAAGTCCAGAGTTCAGACTTGATGTAGTCTAGTGTGTTAAGTCCAGAGTTCAGACTTGATGTAGTCTATAGTGGGTTAAGTCCAGAGTTCAGACTTGATGTGGTCTAGTGTGTTAAGTCCAGAGTTCAGACTTGATGTGGTCTAGTGTGTTAAGTCCAGAGTTCAGACTAGATGTAGTCTATAGTGTGTTAAGTCCAGAGTTCAGACTTGATGTAGTCTAGTGTGTTAAGTCCAGAGTTCAGACTTGATGTAGTCTAGTGTGTTAAGTCCAGAGTTCAGACTTGATGTAGTCTAGTGTGTTAAGTCCAGAGTTCAGACTTGATGTGGTCTAGTGTGTTAAGTCCAGAGTTCAGACTTGATGTGGTCCAGTGTGTTAAGTCCAGAGTTCAGACTTGATGTGGTCTAGTGTGTTAAGTCCAGAGTTCAGACTTGATGTGGTCTAGTGTGTTAAGTCCAGAGTTCAGACTTGATGTAGTCTAGTGTGTTAAGTCCAGAGTTCAGACTTGATGTGGTCTAGTGTGTTAAGTCCAGAGTTCAGACTTGATGTAGTCTATAGTGTGTTAAGTCCAGAGTTCAGACTTGATGTGGTCTAGTGTGTTAAGTCCAGAGTTCAGACTTGATGTGGTCCAGTGTGTTAAGTCCAGAGTTCAGACTTGATGTGGTCTAGTGTGTTAAGTCCAGAGTTCAGACTTGATGTGGTCTAGTGTGTTAAGTCCAGAGTTCAGACTTGATGTGGTCTAGTGTGTTAAGTCCAGAGTTCAGACTTGATGTAGTCTAGTGTGTTAAGTCCAGAGTTCAGACTTGATGTGGTCTAGTGTGTTAAGTCCAGAGTTCAGACTTGATGTGGTCTAGTGTGTTAAGTCCAGAGTTCAGACTTGATGTGGTCTAGTGTGTTAAGTCCAGAGTTCAGACTTGATGTAGTCTAGTGTGTTAAGTCCAGAGTTCAGACTTGATGTGGTCTAGTGTGTTAAGTCCAGAGTTCAGACTTGATGTAGTCTAGTGTGTTAAGTCCAGAGTTCAGACTTGATGTAGTCTAGTGTGTTAAGTCCAGAGTTCAGACTTGATGTGGTCTAGTGTGTTAAGTCCAGAGTTCAGACTTGATGTAGTCTAGTGTGTTAAGTCCAGAGTTCAGACTTGATGTAGTCTAGTGTGTTAAGTCCAGAGTTCAGACTTGATGTAGTCTATAGTGTGTTAAGTCCAGAGTTCAGACTTGATGTAGTCTAGTGTGTTAAGTCCAGAGTTCAGACTTGATGTAGTCTAGTGTGTTAAGTCCAGAGTTCAGACTAGATGTAGTCTATAGTGTGTTAAGTCCAGAGTTCAGACTTGATGTAGTCTAGTGTGTTAAGTCCAGAGTTCAGACTAGATGTGGTCTAGTGTGTTAAGTCCAGAGTTCAGACTTGATGTGGTCTAGTGTGTTAAGTCCAGAGTTCAGACTTGATGTGGTCTAGTGTGTTAAGTCCAGAGTTCAGACTTGATGTAGTCTAGTGTGTTAAGTCCAGAGTTCAGACTTGATGTAGTCTAGTGTGTTAAGTCCAGAGTTCAGACTTGATGTAGTCTAGTGTGTTAAGTCCAGAGTTCAGACTTGATGTAGTCTAGTGTGTTAAGTCCAGAGTTCAGACTTGATGTGGTCTAGTGTGTTAAGTCCAGAGTTCAGACTTGATGTGGTCTAGTGTGTTAAGTCCAGAGTTCAGACTTGATGTAGTCTAGTGTGTTAAGTCCAGAGTTCAGACTTGATGTAGTCTAGTGTGTTAAGTCCAGAGTTCAGACTTGATGTGGTCTAGTGTGTTAAGTCCAGAGTTCAGACTTGATGTAGTCTAGTGTGTTAAGTCCAGAGTTCAGACTTGATGTTGTCTAGTGTGTTAAGTCCAGAGTTCAGACTTGATGTAGTCTATAGTGTGTTAAGTCCAGAGTTCAGACTTGATGTAGTCTAGTGTGTTAAGTCCAGAGTTCAGACTTGATGTAGTCTAGTGTGTTAAGTCCAGAGTTCAGACTAGATGTAGTCTATAGTGTGTTAAGTCCAGAGTTCAGACTTGATGTAGTCTAGTGTGTTAAGTCCAGAGTTCAGACTAGATGTGGTCTAGTGTGTTAAGTCCAGAGTTCAGACTTGATGTGGTCTAGTGTGTTAAGTCCAGAGTTCAGACTTGATGTGGTCTAGTGTGTTAAGTCCAGAGTTCAGACTTGATGTAGTCTAGTGTGTTAAGTCCAGAGTTCAGACTTGATGTAGTCTAGTGTGTTAAGTCCAGAGTTCAGACTTGATGTAGTCTAGTGTGTTAAGTCCAGAGTTCAGACTTGATGTAGTCTAGTGTGTTAAGTCCAGAGTTCAGACTTGATGTGGTCTAGTGTGTTAAGTCCAGAGTTCAGACTTGATGTAGTCTAGTGTGTTAAGTCCAGAGTTCAGACTTGATATGGTCTAGTGTGTTAAGTCCAGAGTTCAGACTTGATGTGGTCTAGTGTGTTAAGTCCATAGTTCAGACTTGATGTAGTCTAGTGTGTTAAGTCCAGAGTTCAGACTTGATGTAGTCTAGTGTGTTAAGTCCAGAGTTCAGACTTGATGTAGTCTAGTGTGTTAAGTCCAGAGTTCAGACTAGATGTGGTCTAGTGTGTTAAGTCCAGAGTTCAGACTTGATGTGGTCTAGTGTGTTAAGTCCAGAGTTCAGACTTGATGTGGTCTAGTGTGTTAAGTCCAGAGTTCAGACTTGATGTGGTCTAGTGTGTTAAGTCCAGAGTTCAGACTTGATGTAGTCTAGTGTGTTAAGTCCATAATTCAGACTTGATGTAGTCTAGTGTGTTAAGTCCAGAGTTCAGACTTGATGTGGTCTAGTGTGTTAAGTCCAGAGTTCAGACTTGATGTAGTCTATAGTGTGTTAAGTCCAGAGTTCAGACTTGATGTAGTCTAGTGTGTTAAGTCCAGAGTTCAGACTTGATGTAGTCTAGTGTGTTAAGTCCAGAGTTCAGACTTGATGTGGTCTAGTGTGTTAAGTCCAGAGTTCAGACTTGATGTAGTCTAGTGTGTTAAGTCCAGAGTTCAGACTTGATGTGGTCTAGTGTGTTAAGTCCAGAGTTCAGACTTGATGTAGTCTAGTGTGTTAAGTCCAGAGTTCAGACTTGATGTGGTCTAGTGTGTTAAGTCCAGAGTTCAGACTTGATGTGGTCTAGTGTGTTAAGTCCAGAGTTCAGACTAGATGTAGTCTAGTGTGTTAAGTCCAGAGTTCAGACTTGATGTAGTCTAGTGTGTTAAGTCCAGAGTTCAGACTTGATGTAGTCTAGTGTGTTAAGTCCAGAGTTCAGACTAGATGTGGTCTAGTGTGTTAAGTCCAGAGTTCAGACTTGATGTGGTCTAGTGTGTTAAGTCCAGAGTTCAGACTAGATGTGGTCTAGTGTGTTAAGTCCAGAGTTCAGACTTGATGTGGTCTAGTGTGTTAAGTCCAGAGTTCAGACTTGATGTGGTCTAGTGTGTTAAGTCCAGAGTTCAGACTTGATGTGGTCTAGTGTGTTAAGTCCAGAGTTCAGACTTGATGTGGTCTAGTGTGTTAAGTCCAGAGTTCAGACTTGATGTAGTCTAGTGTGTTAAGTCCAGAGTTCAGACTTGATGTAGTCTAGTGTGTTAAGTCCAGAGTTCAGACTTGATGTAGTCTAGTGTGTTAAGTCCAGAGTTCAGACTTGATGTAGTCTAGTGTGTTAAGTCCAGAGTTCAGACTTGATGTGGTCTAGTGTGTTAAGTCCAGAGTTCAGACTTGATGTAGTCTAGTGTGTTAAGTCCAGAGTTCAGACTTGATGTAGTCTAGTGTGTTAAGTCCAGAGTTCAGACTTGATGTGGTCTAGTGTGTTAAGTCCAGAGTTCAGACTTGATGTGGTCTAGTGTGTTAAGTCCAGAGTTCAGACTTGATGTGGTCTAGTGTGTTAAGTCCAGAGTTCAGACTTGATGTAGTCTAGTGTGTTAAGTCCAGAGTTCAGACTTGATGTAGTCTAGTGTGTTAAGTCCAGAGTTCAGACTTGATGTAGTCTAGTGTGTTAAGTCCAGAGTTCAGACTTGATGTAGTCTAGTGTGTTAAGTCCAGAGTTCAGACTTGATGTAGTCTAGTGTGTTAAGTCCAGAGTTCAGACTTGATGTGGTCTAGTGTGTTAAGTCCAGAGTTCAGACTTGATGTAGTCTAGTGTGTTAAGTCCAGAGTTCAGACTTGATGTAGTCTAGTGTGTTAAGTCCAGAGTTCAGACTTGATGTGGTCTAGTGTGTTAAGTCCAGAGTTCAGACTTGATGTGGTCTAGTGTGTTAAGTCCAGAGTTCAGACTTGATGTGGTCTAGTGTGTTAAGTCCAGAGTTCAGACTTGATGTAGTCTAGTGTGTTAAGTCCAGAGTTCAGACTTGATGTGGTCTAGTGTGTTAAGTCCAGAGTTCAGACTTGATGTAGTCTAGTGTGTTAAGTCCAGAGTTCAGACTTGATGTGGTCTAGTGTGTTAAGTCCAGAGTTCAGACTTGATGTGGTCTAGTGTGTTAAGTCCAGAGTTCAGACTTGATGTAGTCTAGTGTGTTAAGTCCAGAGTTCAGACTTGATGTGGTCTAGTGTGTTAAGTCCAGAGTTCAGACTTGATGTGGTCTAGTGTGTTAAGTCCAGAGTTCAGACTTGATGTAGTCTAGTGTGTTAAGTCCAGAGTTCAGACTAGATGTAGTCTAGTGTGTTAAGTCCAGAGTTCAGACTTGATGTAGTCTATAGTGTGTTAAGTCCAGAGTTCAGACTAGATGTGGTCTAGTGTGTTAAGTCCAGAGTTCAGACTTGATGTGGTCTAGTGTGTTAAGTCCAGAGTTCAGACTTGATGTAGTCTAGTGTGTTAAGTCCAGAGTTCAGACTTGATGTAGTCTAGTGTGTTAAGTCCAGAGTTCAGACTTGATATGCAGTCTAGTCAGGTCTGAATTATGGGGCAGGGGGGGGGGGGATTACCCCTGAGCCCCCCTGGTAGAAAAGAAAATACACTATAGTATTAATCGTTTAAATTAACCATTTCACTGCCACACTACAGAAGGTTAACCATTTACTATCACACTACAGGCGGTTAACCGTCTGTAGTGCAGTGGCGACTGCTGACCACATTTTTTGGTGAAGCACAAATTATTATATTATATTATATATTAAATTATATTTTTAAAACATCCCCCACTGTGTGTCAGTGGTCAGTGGACACAGATGAAAACATATTAACATTAGGTGACGGCACACCTGACCAGACAGATGAAAACATATTAGGTGACGCGTGACAGCACACCTAACCAGACACAGATCAAAACATATTAGGTGACAGCGCACCTGACCAGATCAAAACATATTAGGTGACAGCGCACCTGACCAGATCAAAACATATTAGGTGACAGCGCACCTGATCAGATCAAAACATATTAGGTGAAGGTGACAAGGAAGCCACAGACTCATACCCCCCCGACACTCAACTAACCGCCTCGGACAGTCCTTCATACCAGTGGCCATCAGGCTCCACAACAGTGGGCAGCGACTGCTGCCAGACATCGACCTAGAACTAATAGGAACCCAAGTAGGACAATAACACTACCTTATGCATACTGCACCTTATGTGGATACTGTGATACCGTAAATAATGAATAATGTATATTTCAGTTAGTTAGATAGTAAATTATAACACTACCTTATGCATACTGCACTTTATGTTACACTGTGAATACTGTGAATATATATTTCAGTTAGTTAGATAGTAAATTATATTGACCTATTTGTTTACACTGCTTGTGTTGTTTTCACTACCTGTACCCCCCCATGCTGCTATGATGCCTGAATTTTCCCAAGGGGATCAATAAAGGAATATCTTATCTTATCTTAAAAGGAAAGATGAAATTACCTACCTGGGTTCCATCCTAGAGTAGAGGCAAATCTTTCCTGTGACAAAATGGGATCCAATGTAATAAAACTAAGTCAACCAACGAACTAGATTCCTGAACCGGATCTCCTCTCTGGTAAACAAGGATACCTTGAAGACTCTAACAGGAGCACCATCTCTCCGGTTGACCTCTAGTTCACTCACCATCTCTCCGGTTGACCTTGGCGTATCCCGGTCCGTGGCTGTTGGAGAGCTGGGAGGAGCTTCTGAAGGAAGCCGGGGGCAGGTTGGACACCAGTGGGCTGTCACACACCTCTGTCAGCCAATCACAAAGCAGAACAAAGAACTGCAGTTAATTTCCATTAATTGCAAGACAGTAATGATGAGTTGCGATGATGAGGCATTTAAAAAAAGCTGCCATGTATTGTAATGCTGTGTGTGTGTGTGTGTGTGTTGTGTGTGTGTGTGTGTGCGTGTGCGTGTGCGTGTGCGTGTGCGTGTGTGTGTGTGTGTGTGTGTGTGTCTGTGTGTGTGTGTGTGTGTGTGTGTGTAGTAACTCATTCTCATCCCATTACTCATAAACAGTGAGTTTATGAGTTTTCTTTTTCCAAATCCATCAAAGATCGATGGAGCAGATTACAGACGGCCATTTCAAGACAAAACACTATTCCATATTCACCGGGAACTATTTGATCATGCTTGAAACAAGCCCCCCCCCCCCCCCCAGCTTAAATAAAGTCCCACTAGCTGTTTGACGTACCGCATAATATGAAAAATTGGACCCCACCCCTTGTGCAGTAAGTGGGGGCTGTTGAGGCTGTTTTGTGGTTAGGAACTCGATATGCACGTCCTCACCTCACTCTTAAGATGGCGCCAGCTTCTTCTTTTGTTGTTTAATTTTTGCGGTTTGAATTAAAATGTTTGCATCGATGCGTCGTAACGTTCAGAGGGCCGGTAACGTTCATTCAAAACGGCGCAAATGTTCACTTGTACCTGCAATGCACTACAGGAAGTGCTGGGGGCAGTATAATTTCCATTGTCTGCCATGACTGCATTCTGTACTAACGACAAAGAAGAAGAAAGCAGCAGCACTACGGCTTCTCCGGGTCTGCAGCTGGACCCTATTGAGCACTACAGCGATCCATGAGCAAGCTACCTCGGATCATGGGTAAGTTTGAGCTAGTTAGCCATAGTATTGTAATGTTTACGTTAACTTACATGTTGGAAAACAGAACGTCTCATCATGGATAATGCTTGCTAAGCGAACGCTATTTCAGTTAATATGTTGAGGCTGCGTGTCCACCAACGAGCTGTATGTAACGTTAGCTAAACAGCGCCAAGCTTACAGCGTACACTAGAGCTTGGCTAGGCTACCGGTGTTTACAGCTCCGTCAATTAGCACCGGGTGTCGTATTTTTGCAGACTGGAGTATTAATTAGCTTAAGTTAAGATAGCTAGTGCCAACTTTCACTGTCTGTATAGCGCCATGGTCTCTAGGCTGCTTTTTTTTCCTCAGTTGAGAAAAGTTGAAAGAAAGACTGCAGAGACAGGGAACGTTAGTGCTAGCTATCTTATATCTGATGGTTTATAAGTTTGTGCTATAGCAATGCAATCACAGGTTCCTTTATGGACGCTGTCATTTGTAAATGGTGTGTTCCCCTGCAGGAGATCAGAGTAAGACACACACACACACATGGCCGTAGCCAGCTATGAGGTCACCGAGGTCCGGACCTCGGTAACTATTTGTAACTATAAAAAAATATATATATATATATAATTTTTTATTTATTTTTTTACGTTTGGTCAACGACCGGCCCACTACTAGGCTGGGACAGCGGCTCATTGGTACTGACTGACACTGGGCTGGCCCAATCACATCTCTTACTAAGCACTAGGGCTGACCTTCGGATTTTTTTAAGCTTCGAATTAAAAAAAAATTATTAATAAATTTTTTTTTTTATAATTGTCGTTTGAACAACTTCAGATTTCATGGGAACTACCAATCCCCCAAATCAAGAATGTTTAAGATGAATGAAGTAAGATTTTGATTATTTGAAATATGGACTGTGTAGACTAAACTATGCACAGAATTATGTCAGTCTACAAGGTCCGGATTCTACATGGTCCGGCAATGTAGACCATGTAGACTCCACTACAGACCAATTATCAGTGAATGTTCATGCATTTTTAAGAAGGGCTACTTCCACAAAAAAACAAAGAACTCACCAAAACATCTCAGTAGCACCTTATCTAAATGTTCTATTTCATATATGGAGATTCATATTTATTTATGTATTGCATGCATTTCTACATTTTATTTCCTATTTTGTTTATTCATCCCAGTATCTTTCTTTCTTATGTGTGGAATTCTACAAGGCATTTACATTCACATTTACATTTAGTCATTTAGCTGACGCTTTTATCCAAAGCGACTTACAAGTTCTGTACGACAGGTCATCAGGAAGGATACAACTCTATCAGCTGAGTAACAATGTTCATCAAGGTGTTGAGTGCTACAGTGTAGGTTAGTTTATTAGGACAAGTGCATGACAGTAAGGTTAGTTAGGGTTAGATTTTTTTTATTTTATTTATTTTATTTTATTTCAGATAATGGTTGAAGAAGTGCGTCTTTAGTCGACGGCGAAAGATTGGACGGGATTTGGCTGTCCTAACTGGGGTGGGTAGTTCATTCCACCATTGTGGGGCAAGGACTGAGAATAGGCGTGTAGGTGGTGTATATGTGTTTGAGGATGATATCCTTCAAACAGGCAATAGTGATGATATAATTTGGGCAGTGCTGAGCTGGGTTCCTTTCCTCCAGTGTATTTGTCCCCCGGCTCCACCCAATGGCCCCATGCACACACACACACACACACACCGAAGTAAAAAAAAAAAAAAAAAAAGTAATTTTCTTTTTATATATATATATTTTTTTTAAACTTTGATTTTTTTTTAATGTTCGAAGCTTGTGCCATCGAACGAAGCTTCGAAGCTTCGAAGTATTTAAGACAGCCCTACCAAGCACCCCCCGCCAGTCGTGCAGGGTACATGACTGAGATGGGGGCTGGTACATGACTGAGATGGGGCTGTGGTACATGACTGAGAGGGGGCTGTGGTACATGACTGAGAGGGGGCTGTGGTATATGACTGAGAGGGGGCTGGTACATGACTGAGAGGGGGCTGGTACATGACTGAGAGGGGGCTGTGGTATATGACTGAGAGGGGGCTGGTACATGACTGAGAGGGGGCTGGTAACCAGGACTGAGAGGAGGCTGGTACATGACTGAGAGGGGGCTGGCTGGTACATGACTGAGAGGGGGCTGGTACATGACTGAGAGGGGGCTGGTACATGACTGAGAGAGGGCTGGTACATGACTGAGAGGGGGGCTGGTATACATGACTGAGAGGGGGGCTGGTACATGACTGAGATGGGGCTGTGGTACATGACTGAGATGGGGCTGTGGTACATGACTGAGAGGGAGCTGGTATACATGACTGAGAGGAGGCTGGTACATGACTGAGAGGGAGCTGGTATACAGGACTGAGAGGGGGCTGGTATACAGGACTGAGAGGAGGCTGGTACATGACTGAGAGGGGGCTGGTACATGACTGAGAGGGGGCTGGTACATGACTGATAGGGGGCTGGTACATGACTCAGATGGAGCTGTGGTACATGACTGAGAGGGGGCTGTGGTACATGACTGAGAGGGGGCTGGTAGATGACTGAGAGGGGGCTGGTATACATGACTGAGAGGGGGCTGGTACATGACTGAGAGGGGGCTGGTACATGACTCAGATGGGGCTGTGGTACATGACTGAGAGGGGGCTGGTAGATGACAGAGGGGGCTGGTATACATGACTGAGAGGGGGCTGGTACATGACTGAGAGGGGGCTGGCTGGTACATGACTGAGAGGGGGCTGGTACCATGTATTGTGCATCATTGTCTCTGTACTGGGCTCTGTTAAGGAAGGACAGGACACTCTCACTGAAGAAACATTGCTTTATACTGAAAACTAGGGTAAGCCATTTTAAGTCTATTAGTGAATCTTAAAAGTGAGGAACCAGCTGACTTGATTAAAGGGGCGTGTTTAAAACGGCCATTTTGTTTTGTTAAGTGCCCCCATTAAGGGACTGTTTCCTGTTTACTAGTAGCATCTGATTTGCTGAGTGAGCCATTAAGAGCCTGCCCTGTTTAAAAGCAGAGGTCCACACTGTGTTGAAGTCACTCTGTACTGGGCTCTGTTAAGGAAGGACAGGACACTCTCACTGAAGAAACATTGCTTTATACTGAAAACTAGGGTAAGCCATTTTAAGTCTATTAGTGAATCTTAAAAGTGAGGAACCAGCTGACTTGATTAAAGGGGCGTGTTTAAAACGGCCATTTTGTTTAGTTAAGTGCCCCCATTAAGGGACTGTTTCCTGTTTACTAGTAGCATCTGATTTGCTGAGTGAGCCATTAAGAGCCTGCCCTGTTTAAAAGCAGAGGTCCACACTGTGTTGAAGTCACTCTGTACTGGGCTCTGTTAAGGAAGGACAGGACACTCTCACTGAAGAAACATTGCTTTATACTGAAAACTAGGGTAAGCCATTTTAAGTCTATTAGTGAATCTTAAAAGTGAGGAACCAGCTGACTTGATTAAAGGGGCGTGTTTAAAACGGCCATTTTGTTTAGTTAAGTGCCCCCATTAAGGGACTGTTTCCTGTTTACTAGTAGCATCTGATTTGCTGAGTGAGCCACTAAGAGCCTGCCCTGTTTAAAAGCAGAGGTCCACACTGTGTTGAAGTCACTCTGTACTGGGCTCTGTTAAGGAAGGACAGGACACTCTCACTGAAGAAACATTGCTTTATACTGAAAACTAGGGTAAGCCATTTTAAGTCTATTAGTGAATCTTAAAAGTGAGGAACCAGCTGACTTGATTAAAGGGGCGTGTTTAAAACGGCCATTTTGTTTTGTTAAGTGCCCCCATTAAGGGACTGTTTCCTGTTTACTAGTAGCATCTGATTTGCTGAGTGAGCCATTAAGAGCCTGCCCTGTTTAAAAGCAGAGGTCCACACTGTGTTGAAGTCACTCTGTACTGGGCTCTGTTAAGGAAGGACAGGACACTCTCACTGAAGAAACATTGCTTTATACTGAAAACTAGGGTAAGCCATTTTAAGTCTATTAGTGAATCTTAAAAGTGAGGAACCAGCTGACTTGATTAAAGGGGCGTGTTTAAAACGGCCATTTTGTTTAGTTAAGTGCCCCCATTAAGGGACTGTTTCCTGTTTACTAGTAGCATCTGATTTGCTGAGTGAGCCATTAAGAGCCTGCCCTGTTTAAAAGCAGAGGTCCACACTGTGTTGAAGTCACTCTGTACTGGGCTCTGTTAAGGAAGGACAGGACACTCTCACTGAAGAAACATTGCTTTATACTGAAAACTAGGGTAAGCCATTTTAAGTCTATTAGTGAATCTTAAAAGTGAGGAACCAGCTGACTTGATTAAAGGGGCGTGTTTAAAACGGCCATTTTGTTTAGTTAAGTGCCCCCATTAAGGGACTGTTTCCTGTTTACTAGTAGCATCTGATTTGCTGAGTGAGCCACTAAGAGCCTGCCCTGTTTAAAAGCAGAGGTCCACACTGTGTTGAAGTCACTCTGTACTGGGCTCTGTTAAGGAAGGACAGGACACTCTCACTGAAGAAACATTGCTTTATACTGAAAACTAGGGTAAGCCATTTTAAGTCTATTAGTGAATCTTAAAAGTGAGGAACCAGCTGACTTGATTAAAGGGGCGTGTTTAAAACGGCCATTTTGTTTAGTTAAGTGCCCCCATTAAGGGACTGTTTCCTGTTTACTAGTAGCATCTGATTTGCTGAGTGAGCCATTAAGAGCCTGCCCTGTTTAAAAGCAGAGGTCCACACTGTGTTGAAGTCACTCTGTACTGGGCTCTGTTAAGGAAGGACAGGACACTCTCACTGAAGAAACATTGCTTTATACTGAAAACTAGGGTAAGCCATTTTAAGTCTATTAGTGAATCTTAAAAGTGAGGAACCAGCTGACTTGATTAAAGGGGCGTGTTTAAAACGGCCATTTTGTTTAGTTAAGTGCCCCCATTAAGGGACTGTTTCCTGTTTACTAGTAGCATCTGATTTGCTGAGTGAGCCACTAAGAGCCTGCCCTGTTTAAAAGCAGAGGTCCACACTGTGTTGAAGTCACTCTGTACTGGGCTCTGTTAAGGAAGGACAGGACACTCTCACTGAAGAAACATTGCTTTATACTGAAAACTAGGGTAAGCCATTTTAAGTCTATTAGTGAATCTTAAAAGTGAGGAACCAGCTGACTTGATTAAAGGGGCGTGTTTAAAACGGCCATTTTGTTTAGTTAAGTGCCCCCATTAAGGGACTGTTTCCTGTTTACTAGTAGCATCTGATTTGCTGAGTGAGCCACTAAGAGCCTGCCCTGTTTAAAAGCAGAGGTCCACACTGTGTTGAAGTCACTCTGTACTGGGCTCTGTTAAGGAAGGACAGGACACTCTCACTGAAGAAACATTGCTTTATACTGAAAACTAGGGTAAGCCATTTTAAGTCTATTAGTGAATCTTAAAAGTGAGGAACCAGCTGACTTGATTAAAGGGGCGTGTTTAAAACGGCCATTTTGTTTTGTTAAGTGCCCCCATTAAGGGACTGTTTCCTGTTTACTAGTAGCATCTGATTTGCTGAGTGAGCCATTAAGAGCCTGCCCTGTTTAAAAGCAGAGGTCCACACTGTGTTGAAGTCACTCTGTACTGGGCTCTGTTAAGGAAGGACAGGACACTCTCACTGAAGAAACATTGCTTTATACTGAAAACTAGGGTAAGCCATTTTAAGTCTATTAGTGAATCTTAAAAGTGAGGAACCAGCTGACTTGATTAAAGGGGCGTGTTTAAAACGGCCATTTTGTTTAGTTAAGTGCCCCCATTAAGGGACTGTTTCCTGTTTACTAGTAGCATCTGATTTGCTGAGTGAGCCATTAAGAGCCTGCCCTGTTTAAAAGCAGAGGTCCACACTGTGTTGAAGTCACTCTGTACTGGGCTCTGTTAAGGAAGGACAGGACACTCTCACTGAAGAAACATTGCTTTATACTGAAAACTAGGGTAAGCCATTTTAAGTCTATTAGTGAATCTTAAAAGTGAGGAACCAGCTGACTTGATTAAAGGGGCGTGTTTAAAACGGCCATTTTGTTTAGTTAAGTGCCCCCATTAAGGGACTGTTTCCTGTTTACTAGTAGCATCTGATTTGCTGAGTGAGCCACTAAGAGCCTGCCCTGTTTAAAAGCAGAGGTCCACACTGTGTTGAAGTCACTCTGTACTGGGCTCTGTTAAGGAAGGACAGGACACTCTCACTGAAGAAACATTGCTTTATACTGAAAACTAGGGTAAGCCATTTTAAGTCTATTAGTGAATCTTAAAAGTGAGGAACCAGCTGACTTGATTAAAGGGGCGTGTTTAAAACGGCCATTTTGTTTTGTTAAGTGCCCCCATTAAGGGACTGTTTCCTGTTTACTAGTAGCATCTGATTTGCTGAGTGAGCCATTAAGAGCCTGCCCTGTTTAAAAGCAGAGGTCCACACTGTGTTGAAGTCACTCTGTACTGGGCTCTGTTAAGGAAGGACAGGACACTCTCACTGAAGAAACATTGCTTTATACTGAAAACTAGGGTAAGCCATTTTAAGTCTATTAGTGAATCTTAAAAGTGAGGAACCAGCTGACTTGATTAAAGGGGCGTGTTTAAAACGGCCATTTTGTTTAGTTAAGTGCCCCCATTAAGGGACTGTTTCCTGTTTACTAGTAGCATCTGATTTGCTGAGTGAGCCATTAAGAGCCTGCCCTGTTTAAAAGCAGAGGTCCACACTGTGTTGAAGTCACTCTGTACTGGGCTCTGTTAAGGAAGGACAGGACACTCTCACTGAAGAAACATTGCTTTATACTGAAAACTAGGGTAAGCCATTTTAAGTCTATTAGTGAATCTTAAAAGTGAGGAACCAGCTGACTTGATTAAAGGGGCGTGTTTAAAACGGCCATTTTGTTTAGTTAAGTGCCCCCATTAAGGGACTGTTTCCTGTTTACTAGTAGCATCTGATTTGCTGAGTGAGCCACTAAGAGCCTGCCCTGTTTAAAAGCAGAGGTCCACACTGTGTTGAAGTCACTCTGTACTGGGCTCTGTTAAGGAAGGACAGGACACTCTCACTGAAGAAACATTGCTTTATACTGAAAACTAGGGTAAGCCATTTTAAGTCTATTAGTGAATCTTAAAAGTGAGGAACCAGCTGACTTGATTAAAGGGGCGTGTTTAAAACGGCCATTTTGTTTAGTTAAGTGCCCCCATTAAGGGACTGTTTCCTGTTTACTAGTAGCATCTGATTTGCTGAGTGAGCCATTAAGAGCCTGCCCTGTTTAAAAGCAGAGGTCCACACTGTGTTGAAGTCACTCTGTACTGGGCTCTGTTAAGGAAGGACAGGACACTCTCACTGAAGAAACATTGCTTTATACTGAAAACTAGGGTAAGCCATTTTAAGTCTATTAGTGAATCTTAAAAGTGAGGAACCAGCTGACTTGATTAAAGGGGCGTGTTTAAAACGGCCATTTTGTTTAGTTAAGTGCCCCCATTAAGGGACTGTTTCCTGTTTACTAGTAGCATCTGATTTGCTGAGTGAGCCACTAAGAGCCTGCCCTGTTTAAAAGCAGAGGTCCACACTGTGTTGAAGTCACTCTGTACTGGGCTCTGTTAAGGAAGGACAGGACACTCTCACTGAAGAAACATTGCTTTATACTGAAAACTAGGGTAAGCCATTTTAAGTCTATTAGTGAATCTTAAAAGTGAGGAACCAGCTGACTTGATTAAAGGGGCGTGTTTAAAACGGCCATTTTGTTTTGTTAAGTGCCCCCATTAAGGGCCAGGTGTTAAGACAGCACTAATTAGTGATAGTGATTTAAAGGCTTGCTGGTGTAGCGTCAGCGAAGCGTCGAGAAACGAAGAGGGACAAAGAGGAGGAGTTATCCTGGAGTTCACCGCCGAGGAATCCACCGATCCACCCAGTGCTAAGTACACCATAATCCTATATTTCCCTCCCACACTGCTATTTCTCTACTTCCTCCCTGCCACTCTCGACAATACAATGTGTCTCATACCTATATCCACAATCTGCTCCTCCAGAACTGACTCTACCCATCCACGCCAGTTTGCTAGTAACCCGGCTAACCTCTCCTACCCTCCTACAGCCACTAATACACCTGTCACAGTACGGGGAGGCTTATGGAATTGTCAATCAGCAGTCAAGAAAGCTGACTTCATTACTGCCTACGCCCATAGTCTAAATCTGCAGCTCCTGGCTCTAACCGAGACCTGGATAACCCCCAATAACTCATCAACACCTGCAGCATTATCTACAAACTATAACTTCACTCACACACCTCGACCTTCCAGACGGGGTGGAGGCACTGCCCTCATGACATCTCCTTCATGGGCTACAAACGTAACACCACTCCCAGAACTGTCACTCTCCTCTCTCGAATATCATGCAGTATCTGTCTCTAATCCTTTCAATCTCACCATTGTTACACTCTACCGCCCTCCAGGTCCGCTCGATCACTTCACAGATGAGCTGGACATGCTTCTTAGCTCCTTACCGGAAGATGGTACCCCTCTCCTTCTACTGGGCGACTTCAACCTGCCTGACTCATCTCAGTCAGTCATAGTAGTCTCCCTCCTACAATCGTTTGACCTGACTCCCACTCCCATGCCTCCCACCCACAAAGCAGGCAACTCCTTGGATCTCATATTTTCCCGTAACTCCAGCATCATTAACACCACGGTAACTCCCCTACATGTATCTGACCATTCCTTCATATCCTTCTCACTAACTCTCATGCTTAACCGAAAGGTCTTCACCCCAACTCAAACAGTCTCACTCAGACGCAACCTGCCCTCCCTATCCCCCTCCACCCTCTCCTCTGACATACTATCCGCTCTACCTTTGAGTGACACCTTCTCTGCTCTCTCCACAGAGATGGCAACCTCCACCCTCCTTTCAGCCCTTGCAACCTCCTTCGACAAGCTCTGTCCCCTCGTTGAGAAACCTGCCCGCCGTTCCCCACCCAGTCCATGGCTGACAGATCCAGTGAGAGAACAAAGACAGGTCCTGAGAGCAGCTGAAAGGAAGTATAGAAAGTCACGCCTCACTGCTGACATCGACACATATCACAACCTCTTGTTAACATTCTCCAAAACCATCACTAATGCCAAAGCTTCTTTCTTCCACCATAGGATCGAGGCCTCTGCCAAGAATCTTCGCAAACTGCATGCTACCATGTCCTCCCTCCTCACTCCCCCCCCACCCCCCCCTCCCTCATCTTTCTCTGCCGAAGACTTTGCGATCTTCTTTGAGGAAAAAGTGGAGAACATCCGCAGCTCCTTCTCCCAACCCCCACCCATTCCAAATGCTGAATCGAGAACCTCATCCTTCACTCTGTCATCTTTCTCTCCCATTACAGAAGCAGAGACCCTGACACTGGTAACGTCAAACCGTCCGACTACTTGCCAGCTGGACCAGCTACCCTCCCCACTCCTCCAGACCATAGCACCAGACATCCTCCCATTCCTAACTGCAACCATCAACTCCTCACTCAACTCGGGGGTGGTCCCCACCTCCCTAAAACAAGCCAGAGTCACGCCGCTCATAAAAAAACCAACCCTGAACCCTACTGTCATAGGCAACTACCGTCCTGTCTCTCTTCTCTCCTTCCTTTCTAAAACACTTGAACGTGCTGTATCCAACCAACTTACTACTTATCTCTTACAGAATGACCTCCTAGACCCTAATCAGTCAGGCTTCAGGACTGGTCACTCCACAGAGACAGCCCTCATTGCGGTCACAGAGGCACTTCACTTAGCAAAAGCGAAAGGCCTCTCCTCTGTCCTGATTCTCCTAGATCTATCTGCAGCCTTCGACACAGTCAACCACCAGATCCTCCTTGCGGCCCTCGCAGGAATGGGAGTGGCTGGCTCTGCGCTGACATGGCTGTCATCATACCTCAATGACCGCTCCTACCAAGTGTCATGGAGAGGGACCCTGTCGGCCACCCGCCCCCTGCGGACGGGTGTCCCCCAGGGCTCGGTTTTAGGACCCCTTCTCTTCTCCCTCTACACTAAATCACTGGGTAACATTATCACGTCTCATGGCTTCTCCTACCATTGTTATGCCGACGATACTCAACTCTTCCTCTCCTTCCCTCCCTCAGATATCCACGTCTCTGTGCGGATCTCGGCCTGTCTGTCCGACATCTCAGCCTGGATGACGTCCAACCACCTCAAACTGAACCTAAGCAAAACAGAATTGCTCCACCTGCCGGCCAAATCCTCCCCCCTAACCGACCTTTCAATCACAGTCGAGAATGCAGCTGTGACTGCGTCCCCGACCGCCAAGAACCTTGGTGTTGTCCTCGACGACCAGTTGAACTTCTCTGCTCACATCGCAGCGACGACCAGAACCTGCCGATTCCTCCTGAGCAACGTCAGAAGGATACGCCCCTTCCTGACAAAAGAAGCCACCCAACTCCTCGTCCAATCAACAGTCATCTCCCGCCTCGACTACTGCAATGCACTGCTCGCTGGCCTCCCGGCCACTGCCACTAAGCCTCTTCAACTCATTCAGAACGCAGCGGCCCGCCTGATCTCAAACCTACCGAAGTCGGCCCATGTCACCCCACTTCTTAGGGACCTGCACTGGCTCCCCATTGCTGCACGAATCCGCTTCAAGGCCCTCGACCTAGCATACCGTGCGGCAAAGGGAACCGCTCCCGCCTACCTCCGGTCAATGGTCTCTAACTACACACCCTCAAGACCCCTACGCTCTGCATCTTCTGGCCGCCTCAGACCTACTCCTATCCAAGCTCCGGGAGGGTCATCAAAGAGAAGTCGCCTATTCTCAGTCCTTGCCCCACAATGGTGGAATGAACTACCCACCCCAGTTAGGACAGCCGAATCACGTCCAATCTTTCGCCGTCGACTAAAGACGCACTTCTTCAACCATTATCTGAATTAAAAAAAAAAAAAAAAAAAAAAAAAAAAAATCTAACCCTAACTAACCGTACTGTCATGCACTTGTCCTAATAAACTAACCTACACTGTAGCACTCAACACTTTGATGAACATTGTTGCTCAGCTGATAGAGTTGTGCCCTTCCTGATGGCTTGTCGTACAGAACTTGTAAGTCGCTTTGGATAAAAGCGTCAGCTAAATGACTAAATGTAAATGTAAATGTAATTGTAGGTCAAACCATTAAAAAGTTAATTTCCACGGCAGCCATTTTGGATTTTGGTCTCTCACAAATTTCCCCTGCCTTTTAAAAAAAATACACCCCGGCTAAATTAGTTTATCAACTCTCCTAGATGACAAATCCATTGAGAAATGAAGTGCCACAGATGACCCAACTACTAGGTCCATATCGTATCTTCATAATATTATTTTTTAAATCATTAGGATAAGGGTTCCCTTGATAAAGATGCATGAAAAGGCTGTATAATATACAACACCTGTAGTTCAACTGCAAAAACTGCTTTTTTGATTTGATTAGATTTATTTGGAAATTAAAAACACACCATAAAAACAAATTATCTTGACCAATTTGTATTCCTGAGGATATCACCTAAAAGCATTAATTAAAACACTTATTTCCAAGGTGGTCCTCAATGGAAGACATAAAAACACAGCACATATAACCTACTCAACTGCTAATTTTTCCTCAACTGCAAAAATGTATGCCTACTTAGTACTTATGTATTAGCCTACAGGGAAAAACACATTCACAACAGGCAGCAAAGTTTATTTTCAGCCAAGTATGGTAATAAGGTAACTATTAGGATATATATGATATGGATTACTTACTCTAACTTATTACTATCTGTGGTAGCTCTAGTCTCCACCTACACAAATTGTTTTTGTGCTGTCCATTGATCATGCACCTTCACGTGGTAGGCACATTAACTGTAGGTCAAACTCCCCAAACAAACACACCATTGATTTAATTGCCATATAAATCACATACAAAGATCTAACTATTACTCCTCTCTGAACATGAATATAAAACAAGAAGGTGATCTATTAACTGTGTAATCCTTATGCAATATTCATCATTGATATTTGAATACTTGAAATCTGTATGAACTGAGTAGTTAGTATCAAATGAAATAAGATGGAACAGCTCATGCATTCATTGAATAAACAACTATTTGCTCATTACCAGTATGGTATATTGTTTAAATTGTACAGCTTTTTGCACATCTTTGTCAGGGAATTCCAACAATTCTGGACCTGAATGTACCAGTTAATTGTAATCATCTCTCTCTCCTTATGTCTAGTCAAGCCAGGTTGTGGAGGAGAGAGACAGGGATGAACAGGCTATAGACTACTTTGCCCATCCTGAGCCTGCTATGATGCAGGTGTTTTTACATCACCACCCAAAACAAGATTCAGCCAAGAGCGAGGGAGTACACTGGTCCACTTGTCCATGGCACTTACTACCCAGCTTTGTAGTGGGTTGGGGGAATAGTACAGTAGGTACGCATATTTAAGGGGACCGCAAGGATGGTGTACTGGTGGGTGGTGTCCGACCGATTATAGTGGGCCGGTCTGGGCCAAAAAAATAAATGGACCTCCCTAATTTCTAAACCCTGGCTACGGCCCTGCACACACACACAGCTCCTCTCACTCACACACAGCAAACAAAAGACCTAGAAGTCTGTCTGATCTGACTCGTCCTCCTCTCCTCTCCCCTACAGCTGTTGGAGATGGTGGAGCCTAGTGAGTGGATCCACGTCACCCTCCTGGACCAGGTTAACAGCCCCATCAGATCCACGTCACCCTCCTGGACCAGGTTAACAGCCCCATCAGATCCACGTCACCCTCCTGGACCTGGTTAACAGCCCCATCAGATCCATGTCACCCTCCTGGACCAGGTTAACAGCCCCATCAGATCCACGTCACCCTCCTGGACCAGGTTAACAGCCCCATCAGATCCATGTCACCCTCCTGGACCAGGTTAACAGCCCCATCAGATCCACGTCACCCTCCTGGACCAGGTTAACAGCCCCATCATATCCACGTCACCCTCCTGGACCAGGTTAACAGCCCCATCATATCCACGTCACCCTCCTGGACCAGGTTAACAGCCCCATCAGATCCACGTCACCCTCCTGGACCAGGTTAACAGCCCCATCAGATCCACGTCACCCTCCTGGACCTGGTTAACAGCCCCATCAGATCCACGTCACCCTCCTGGACCTGGTTAACAGCCCCATCATATCCACGTCACCCTCCTGGACCAGGTTAACAGCCCCATCAGATCCACGTCACCCTCCTGGACCAGGTTAACAGCCCCATCAGATCCAGGTCACCCTCCTGGACCTGGTTAACAGCCCCATCAGATCCACGTCACCCTCCTGGACCAGGTTAACAGCCCCATCAGATCCACGTCACCCTCCTGGACCAGGTTAACAGCCCCATCAGATCCACGTCACCCTCCTGGACCAGGTTAACAGCTCCATCAGAACCACAGTGCTGGGGCAGAGGCTGCTACTTTGAGTTACTTTTAAAACATTATTTGCACATTGTCTTTACATTTAAACTTGCACTTTAATTTGTATTATTTAATTAGTTTTCATTAGGATTGATTATTGTATTTATGTTATTAAAATACATTTGATTAAGCAAGTAGCTTAAGATCCAAATTCAAATGTTTCATGAGTAGGGGTGTAAAGGTACACGTATCCGTACCGAACATTTTCAGTGTGTACGTACCGTACCGAACGGCTGTGTAGTGTACAGAACAAATACAATCAATGGTATGTTAACCACTAACGACAATCTAATATAATTATTATTTATTTAATTTTTTTTTTACAAGTCGATTATTCATTTCAATATAGAATATTCGTTGACAGCCCTACAAGTACAATTAGTTACTGCACACTACATCACCCCTGAGTGGAACATGGAAAGCCAAACTTTCCCCCACTGTACCAAAAACCCGTACGGAACCGTGACTCCAAAACCGAGGTACGTATCGAACCGTGGTTTTTGTGTACCGTTACACCCCTATTCATGAGTCATTATTTAAATTTGCTATGGGATCATGTTATGTTAAGGCAGAGGGACTGGACAACAGGGTGACATTCACAGGTGTGCAGACTTGAGCATGTGAGGTAAAACATGCACTGGAGCCCGGAGAAGGAGCCGTGCCCACAGGAAGCAGAGATGGAGGGTGTGACAGAAATAATCGTTAGATTAGTCGACTAATCGAAAAAAATAATCGACAGATTAGTCGACCATCAAGATAATCGTTGGTTGCAGCCCTAGGACACAAGCACGGTTATCAAGGACTGGACTTCTGAGAGACGGTAGGTGGGAGGACACAAGGTCGACTCTGACTCCACACATTATTCTAACGAGTCTCCTCCGTCTACTTGACATTCTGCAGGACGCCCAGCGAGGACCGGAGGGCAGGTTCACAGGTGGACGTCTGCTGGAGCGCAGCTCCTCTCCGAGTGCCCTTCTCGTTTCCTAATGGGCTGGATATGACAGCCGTCTCATCCCAGACGCTTCTAAATCTTCCGCCTAACCCGGCTAAATTGGAAGTGAACTGCAGACAACGGTACAACGCCATTCATCCTTACACGCTACGACAGACTATTCCTTCACATATTCCATTGTCTTCTTCACAGGGGCTTCAGTCAAACTTCCAGAAATAGACTTCAATTTGTTTTAGTACCGAGACATCATAAATCACGGATCAGAGGAGAAAAGCGTGAAAGGAAATAAAAACCCATCCATCCCCTTTTCTCACCAGGATATTCTCCTCGCTGCTGGAAAAAGCAACTCTTGTGTGTACGTGGTGTGTACATGGTGTGTACATGGTGTGTACATGGAAAGCGTGTGTGTGCATGAAGTGAGTACCCACATGTTTATTGAAAACAATAGACACAGGTGCCACGGCCAACCCCCCCCTGGACTCAACCTATCTCTCTTTCCCTGAAAACATATGGAATATGGAAATACGGATTGTGGTTGCTTGCCGCCTGGCTGTTTTCAAAACAACATCACTGATCCACAAGGCCGAGGAAAACCCTGTCCCAGTCACATGACGCATTCCTGCATGACAACCACATCCAGCCTACCGTGTACGGCATCACCAAGGAATATATAACAGAAGGAAGGGTCATCACGTCACAGTGTAGCGTGTGAACACACATTGGTGCCAAGTTTGAAAATGTTCAGTTCGGCTGACATTGAGTTGAGGGATCATCTCCTCGTTTATGACCATTCAACCGCTGCGCAAGCTGTCCGGTACCGGTATGAGATTGATATCACGCCATAAATCGATCAATACAGAACGTGTTAATTAATGTTGCATTTCTTTTTCAAATGAAGCCAAGAGTAAAGACCCTAACCCTGTCAAAACAGCAGTCAAAGTGGATATTTTCAGCACTACGTTTGTTTACCAATGATTTTAAGTGTTATTAGCGAAATATGAGTGTATAAATATTTCGGCGCATCCTGACAGAAACCTGATGAATTAGATGCGAGCAAATGATGCCGCCATTTTGTTTGTAGTCCTACAGTATGCGGAGAGGAGACCCAGGGCTTTCGATGGGCCTTCGAATTTCATAAAACTACACTTCCCAACTCTGCCATTGGAAAGGGGAGATTTGGCCCGATCCGTGACATGGCCATAATAAGGTAATTCATAGGCCTGATATTCTATATTCATATTTCAAATTGCATGTGTCCGGATGGCAAAATTCAGTACTGTATCTACAAAAAACCCTGTAAATAACATACCACAACCTCTTGTTAGCATTCTCTGAAACCATTACTACTGCCAAAGCTTCTTTCTTTCACCATAGGATCAAGGCCTCTGCCAAGAACCTTAGCAAACGGCATGCTACCATTTCCTCCCTCCTCACTCCCCCCGCACCCCCTCCCCCCTCATCTCTCTCTGCCGAAGACTTTGCGATCTTCTTTGAAGAAAAAGTGGAGAACATCCGCAGCGCCTTCTCCCAACCCCCACCCATTCCAAAAGCTGAATCGAGAACCTCATCCTTCACTCTGTCATCTTTCTCTCCCATTACAGAAGCCGAGACCCTGACACTGGTAACGTCGAACCGTCCAACTACATGCCAGCTGGACCACTTACCCTCCTCATTCCTCCGAGTCCAGACCATAGCACCAGACATCCTCCCATTCCTAACTGCAACCATCAACTCATCCAAAACAAGCCAGAGTCACACCGCTCGTAAAAGAAATCAACCATGAACCGTCCTTCCTAGAGAGAGAGAGAGAGATAGATAGAGACACAGAGAGCGAGAGAGAGAGAGATAGATAGAGACACAGAGATAGATACACAGAGAGCGAGAGAGAGAGAGAGAGAGAGAGAGAGAGAGAGAGAGAGAGAGAGAGAGAGAGATAGAGAGAGAGAGAGAGAGAGAGAGAGAGAGAGATAGATAGAGACACAGAGAGCGAGAGAGAGAGAGAGAGAGATAGATAGAGACACAGAGATAGATACACAGAGAGCGAGAGAGAGAGAGAGAGAGAGAGAGAGAGAGAGAGAGAGAGATAGAGAGAGAGAGAGAGAGAGAGAGAGAGAGAGAGAGAGAGAGAGAGAGAGAGAGAGAGAGGGACAGGACAGGCTCATTAAAACCATCTGGTCGTAGAGTTAAGTCGTTGGTGACCGTGGAGACAGTTTCCAACAGCACTGCAATAAAACAAACACAAATACAAAACACTCAAAGTACTGCTCTCGCTTACGCTAGAGCAGGGGTGTCAAACTCATTTTCACAGAGGGCCACATCAGCATTATGGTTGCCCTCAAAGGGCCAAAGACTGTATACTATAAATGTTAATGTAATGTAAAATAAATGTAGCTACTCATTTACATATTGTTAAACATGTTGTTTCTGTATTTATTACTTATTCAAGTTACACATATTGCATATGCATTTGCATAGATGTAAAAATATATGTTAGCTTATGTTATTTTAACAAATAATTTTAGTTGATCAGAACCCCATATTACTCCATCAATCAATGATCAAACCATTCAAGTAAATAACAAAGAAGAATATCATCAAATACAAGCTATGACATTAAGTTTGTTCAAAACCTTTTTGTCACAGTCAAAAGGGGCAGAACTAATGTCGTGTATTATCAAAATGAAACAAAAATCAGCGCTGTCTCCCTTGCCAACGGAGCAGGGCCCAAGCCAACAGCTGTTAACAGTGTACCATCCCCCGTCAAAATAGCTTCTACAAGCAAGGCCACAGGGGTCAGCTCGTTGAAAACAGACCACTTGGGATCAGATGACAATCTCCCCTCACACAACCGATTTGACTGACTTTAGGTCGTAAACTGACCGCCTCAAGGCTATAATGAGGTGAGCAGGAAAGAGTTTTGTTTACTGTAGCTAAAAGATCAACAGGCCAAATCACATGTTAGGTTAACCATACATTTGAGTCAACAAGAAATGCTGTCAACTGACCTCAGTCAAAATGGTGTCAGCTCTGGCAAATGCCTAAAGATAGTATGGTATTTGAACAGCTGCAACAATCACCAATCCTGAGAATGGGTGACATGAGGTCATTCTGAGTCAGGAAAGCTGTCTATAGAAAACAGGAATTAGAGAACTGGGTTAAAGACTAATTAACAAATTAACCAGAGAACAAGACATTTACTATAAGGCTAAGCAACTTGGTATAAAACTATAAAGATACAGATTAATTCGTTAAAAGTTGAGTTATACTATCAAACAGTAGGAACCAAAGATTAACAACTAAACAAAATATTACCCCTTTAAGTTATGTAGAGTAAATCATAAAGACAAAATTATCAGGAAGTCTGCTCAATAGAACAACCAAACTATAGACTAAACTATTTTAGTTTAGAACAAAAATAGGAAGATATGGATCAATTCAAAAGTTAAAAGTAAACTGTCAAACAAAATCACATTAGAATATTGGTTAAGAAAACAGGAGTAGTAAAAACAGGGATGAAACAAGTTAGAACTACCAAGTTAATTTATAGGATAAAAGTAAATCAGATCCATAAATAGGAAATAAACTGTAGAAAGGCTCTAGAGTTCGGGAAAAGTATTAAACTAACTTAGTTAGACTAAATAGGAAGTAATCTAAAAAGGAAATCCCGTATAAAGCAATGCATTTAAGTAACACAAGTGATTTGAAATAGAACGGCTTATAGACAGTAGGATTATCCCCGTTATAGACGCGTCAGGGGTCACCTTGTAAAACACCGTTTCACCAGACCAGGAAGACGTGTCACTCAAAAAGGGATGCCTTCTAGAAGGAATTTAGCCAATAGGGAAGCAGGGGCTCTGGAGTGACGTCACCTGACGGGCAGGGAAAATGGGAGGGTATTTCTCTTCTTAACTGGAGGGTGAAACTGATGGAGACAGAGACACACACCGACGGAGACAGAACAGAATCACAGCAGGGATCCACAGAGGGACGATCCAAGCGCTCCCAGCTTTGAGAATCACCGACAATCAGGGTTGCTTTGGCAACCGGCACCAACACCAGGAGAAGACGCTCTGAGGGCATCAGCCGATCAGTCCATGGATCAACTGCCACACCAAAGATGATGATTAGATATAGGAAAAAGATCCTGTACTTGTTTGATTCATAGTTGTGTTTATTTATAATGGAATAAACACTGCAGCTGTTTTATTCAAACCATCTCGTCTGCGTTTCCTTCCTACAACCAAACACTTAAAATGCAAACAACGGAGAGTAGAAGGGTGAATACCACTATACGATCACAGAGACTATAGATATTAATGAATATTACTTCACTAACAACTGAGCTGCAAAGAACACGTGGGACAGATTTAGCCGATGTTACTAAAACAAATGGCTGCACACAACCTTGCAGAGGCCATACATCCAACTAATGGAAGATAGTTTAATTAACTTTAATTAACAGATTGCAGAATGGGTACAGTACAGTACAGCTCAATAGACACAATTGTTAAGGGGATGCAGACCAGAGAAAGACTTTCGACTTGTTTACATCAGGGTCCCCCATTTTCAATTCGTAATGAAATTGCTATTATGTGTCTGCATGAACACACAACTGTAACTGTACTAAAAAATAACAAAATAAGGGTTGTCTCAGTTCACAACTATATTGGTCAAGTTTTGGGTGGGACTTGTTTGCGTCCCTACAGCTTCTTATTCAATTGAGCGAGATGCTCGGTTATGTCACACAGCCAGTTTGCATCTGACAGTTCAGACAATATTTCTTCAACCCTTTGTTACCTATACCGCCTGGATCTTTTTTGTATTTTGGGCTGTAAAATTGTCAAAGAATGTCTGAGGAGTAAGTGCTTTTGGCTTTTTTCCTTTGTTACTTCATCAATACCTCAGATGTTCAACATACATGTATGTGTAAGAATGTGTAATAACTATAAGGCTGTCAAAGTTAAAGCTTTATTAACGCATTAACCCACAATGCCACTATTTTTTAACGCAAGGTTAATGTTAAAAAATAAATAAAATAAATTTAAAATTGTTTTTTACCAGAGCTCTTGTGGGCCACATCAAATTACGTGGCGGGCCACATTTGGCCCGCGGGCCTTGAGTTTGACACCTATGTGTCTAGGTTAGCTTATAATACAATAAAAAATAATTAAACACAATGGAAGTACACACTCTATTTAATTTACAGTCATATTTTTCCTTCTGATCCAGTTCTCTCTCTCTCTCTTTTAGGCCTACTGTAGACAGCAGTCTCTCTCTTTCTCTCTCTCATGTAGGTCTACATCCATCTTGCTCTCTCTCTCTCTCTCTCTCTCTCTCTCTCTCTCTCTCTCTCTCTCTCTCTCTCTCTCTCTCTCTCTCATTTAGGCATACATCAGTATCTTGCTGTCTCTCTTTCTCTCATGTAGACCTACATTATATCAGACAGTATATCTCTCTTTCTCTCTCTCTCTCTCTCTCTCTCTCTCTCTCTCTCTCTCTCTCTCTCTCTCTCTCTCTCTCTCTCTCTCTCTCTCTCTCTCTCTCTCTCTCATTCAGGCCTACATTAGTCTCTCTGTCTCTCTCTCATTCAGGCCTACATTAGTCTCTCTCTCTCTCATTTAGTCCTACATTAGTCTCTCTGTCTCTTTCTCATTTAGGCCTACATTAGTCTCTCTCTCTCTCTCTCTCTCTCTCATTTAGGCCTACATTAGTCTCTCTCTCTCTCATTTAGGCCTACATTAGTCAATTCAATTCAATTCAATTCAAGTGGCTTTATTGGCACGACGCAGCTTGTACATGTTGCCAAAGCAAATGGTTGATAACATAAGCATGGATTACAAAACACATATTAATGTCATAGTATATACAAAAATTGTCATCATAAAATAGAACATAAAATATTACGGCATAAACATGTCAGGTGACTGTCACTCACTGTCCCTCAGTCTATGGCAGGCAGCAACATATGCTGCTGCTAGCTCACAGCTTGTTGAGTCCTCCCCTAGTAGGACTGGTAGTTTTTCTGTATCTGGTAGTGCGAGAAAGTCTTTTTTTTATTAATTAAAATTTTTTTTAAATGCGTTTCTCTAATATATTTATATTTTTCACATTTGGTGAGGAAGTGCCACTCAGTTTCAGGCTCACTGAGGATGCAATGACAGCACAGCCTTTGTTCTGCAGGAAGCCAGGTTTTCCTGTGCCTCCCCTTTTCAACAGCGAGGCTGTGCTCACTCAGTCTGTATTTCATCAAGGTTCTTTTTAGTTGTTGATCAGTCACCATGCTCAAATAATCTGCTATGGTGTACTATCGATTTAGAGCCAGATAGCACTGCATTTTGCTCTGTGCTTTTGTTTGTGTTTTCCAATAGGTGATGTAGTTTTGTTTTAGCTGTGTAGTAATTTGATTTATTCTGATTGGTGATGTGTTCTGTTCCTGAGGTGTGTTAAGAGAGCAGGTTTGTGGACTCAGCCTCAGGACCAGCTGGGTAAGGGGGTTCCTGATGCTCCTCAGCTCTTGGCACTGCAGGGCTTGATAGTGGTACGAGAGGGGGTCACTTCGTTTTAGGTGTGTCCAAAAGTTAATTGCTCTTTTTTGTATTTTTTGTATTAGTGGGTAACGGCCTAATTCTGCCCTGCATGCATTGTTTGTAGTTTTCCTCTGGACATGTAGGAGAATCTTACAGAACTCTGCATGCAGGGTCTCAATGGGGTGTTTGTCCCATTGGCTAAAGTCTTGTTTTGTAAGTGGACCCCACACCTCTCTCTCTCATTTAGGCCTACATTAGTCTCTCTGTCTCTCTCTCTCATTTAGTCCTACATTGGTCTCTCTGTCTCTCTCTCATTTAGTCCTACATTAGTCTCTCTCTCTCATTTAGTCCTACATTAGTCTCTCTCTCTCTCTCTCATTTAGTCCTACATTAGTCTCTGTCTCTCTCTCATTTAGTCCTACATTAGTCAATTCAATTCAATTCAATTCAAATAGGCTTTATTGGCATGAAATATTAACATACTTATTGCCAAAGCAAGTTCAACATACAAACAATAACATATATATTAAGCAATACAATATCATAATATTAGTAATAACAGTAAGGACAATCAACAAGAAACATATTAATTTACAAAATAGTCACTCGATCGGGTAGTCATTTTTCAAGTGTGGCCACTCAGATACATTTACAGGGCTTGTTCTCTTATTTTGTGACAACCGTCTACATATTTTGCAGCTAATGCTGTACACTGACTTTTCTCCCCACACATGTATAGTAGCTTTTGGTGATCAGGGAGATGGATAAACTGTGCATCAATTTTGTTTATTTTATCAAAGAAGACTTCTCTTAGGTCCTTGTATTTCTCACAGTATAGCAGGAAGTGAGGTTCTGTCTCAATGTCCCCCTGATGGCAAAGTGAACACAGCCTGGCCTCTCTGGGCAGCCAGTTTTGCCTGTGACGGCCTGTTTCTATGGCTAGACTGTGTCCACACAGTCTGTACCGTGTCAATGTTTTTCTTAATTTTATCTCATTCACAGTAGTCAGGTATTCTGCCACCATGTACTCTCTGTTTAGGGTCAAATAGAATTCTAATTTACTTTGAGATTTGGTTGATTTGTTCCAATATTCTATATAATTTTCTTTTTGTTTTGAGATTATTTGGTTGAGCCAGATTTCTTGGTATCTGTCCTGAAGCGTTTGTGGGCAGAGATTTCTGACTAGCTGGCAGAGGGGACTCTTATATGGGTTCATCTCTTGGCTCTGAAGGGCTTTGTAGTGGTAGGAGTGGGGGTCACTTGATTGGAGGTGTGTGTAAAATGTTATGGCTCGCTTTTGAATTTGAATGATTAGGGGGTATTGGCCAAGTTCTGCCCTGCATGCATTATTGGCAGTGTGTCTGTGGACCTTAAGTAGGTTTTTGCACAATTCTGCATGCAGTACTTCTAATGGGTGTTTTTCCCATTTTGGGAAATCTTGGTTAGTTAACTCTTTCCGTGCCACTCACGAGATTTCTCGTGTTTTTTTATAGGTGGTTGAAAGCCACTCACGAGATTTCTCTGAATTTTTTTTTTTTTTTTTTTTTTTAGCGATCTGAAAAATTATTGCATCACCCGAGCCTACCCGAGTATAGCCGAGCGGCGCCGGCGATCACTGTGGAAAAAAGCGCCCCCTGTCGTCTCCCAGATGACATAAGTGATTTTGGAATGGACTCAATGAAAATGAATGGGGGAAAAAATCCGGTACTCCACATTTTCCAGTCCACTGATCCAGCCGGGGTTACCACAGTTCATTATGGAACCTCAGATCCCCGCTTATCATGGAGTTCTACAGTATCGCGTTGGATCCATACACGTATCGATTTTTTCGAATGGTGATCAGGAATTGGAATATACCAGTTGGATACCATCTGATGTCAGGTAAGGACTATGTTATCAGTGTTAGGATAATCAGAGTAAGTTTGATGAAGATATAGGCTGTTTTGTGAAATGTCTTCTTTCGGTTTCACTGTAAAAGTCCGAGAGGAAATCAACGGGGCGATTATCCGTGCGCGGCCGTAATGTGCTTGCGTGCGCGTATAATATTGATCATCTAGCGTTTATTTGAAAACTATTCATAAAAAGGCAGACGAATATCAACGTTGTGGAATTTTCCACTAAAGGACGATTTTCATAGAATGCTCCAGAATGGGCTGTTTTTTATATCAAAACGGGGGCTTTTCTAACTGCTCTGAAACGGAAACGACGCGATAAAAAAACAATCTGCCTTCACAGCACTGACTGGAAAATAGTCTTTGATAATGCGATGGGCAGATTAGACACATAGCCATAATTTAAAACATAGATTAGGCGATATTAACGTTAACATTGGCGCCGATGGTGGCATTCAGCCGGTAAAAAGGAAAACCAGGCGTGGCGCTCAAAGTGTTAATGGACCCCACACTTCACTGCCATATAATATTATTGGATTTATTACAGAATTTAGAATTTTGAGCCAGGTCCTAATTGGGATGTCAATTGGAATTTTCCTTTTGATGGCATAAAAAGCCCTTCTTCCCTTCTCCTTCAATTCATTCACAGCCATATTGAATTTTCCATTATGATTTATTTTCAATCCCAAATATGGGTAGCTTTTTGTGTTTTCTAATATGTGTGTGCCTAATTTAAATGTATTATGTGAACTCTGAGACTCGTGTCTCCTTTGAAAGATCATGACTTTAGTCTTCTTCATGTTTACGTTCAGAGACCATGACTGGCAGAACTGGTGGAGGATGTCTAGGTTCTGTTGTAGACCCTCTTTAGTGGCTGACAGCAGAACCAGATCATCTGCGTACATCAGTAATTTTACATTGGTATCGTGCAGAGTCAGACTGGGTGCAGTAGAAAGTTCTAATAACTTTGCTAATTCATTTATATATATATTAAACAATGTTGGGCTTAAATTGCACCCCTGGCGGACTCCGCGACCCTGGGTGAAGACATTTGTTCTTTTATTGCCAATTCTAACAGCACATCTGTTTTTTGTGTACATGGATTTGATCAAGTCATATGTATTTCCTCCAACACACTTTCTAGAATTTTGAAGAAAAGACCTTTGTGCCAAATTGAATCAAAAGCTTTTTCAAAACCGACAAAGCAGGAATATATTTTGTTTTTGTTCTGTTTTACGTGAATGTCAATTAGGGTTTAAGAGTGTATATATGGTCAGAGGTACGATAATTTGGTAAGAATCCGATTTGGCTTTTACTTAGAACGCTGTGTTCTGTAAGGAATTCTATGAGTCTGGTGTTGATGATACTACATAGAAGTTTGCCCAAATTACTCGTCACACAGATACCCCTATAGTTTTTTGGGTCATGTTTATCTCCACTCTTGAAAATTGGGGTTATGAGTCCTTCATTCCAGACATCAGGAAAATAGCCTAAATTTAGTGTCAAATTGAATAATTTTAAAAATAGCCAATTGGAATTTTTCAGAGCTGTGTTTAATCATTTAATTTAATATGCCATCTGTACCACATGCCTTTCTAGCTTTAAGGCACTGGAGTTTTGATTTCAGCTCTTGTTCTGTGATTGGGAAGTCAGAGGGTTTTGATTATCCTTTATGATATTTTCCCATTTTTGTAATTTTTCACATATCTGGCTGGTTTCCGTTTTTGTATTCAGGGGTACAGTTGTAAAGAGTGATGTGAAGTGGTTTGTCCAAACATCCCCATCTTGGATAGCCTTTTCTTCCGGCTTATCTTTATTCAATGAGTTCCAGTGGTCCCCGAAGGAGTTAGAGCTTAGAGAGTCCTCTATTTTGCACATTGTTTATTTACGTGATTGTTCATTTTAATTCTGATGGTCTTTTTGTAGTGTTTCAATGATTCACAGTATTGGAGGCGTAAGGTGTCATTTTGTGGGTTTATGTGTTTCTGGTTTGATATTCTTCTTAGCTGTGTTCTAAGAGCTTTACATTCTTTGTCAAACCAGTGGTCCTTTTTAGTTTTTCTCTGTTTGTTACCTGATAATTTTAATTTGGACTTTATTGCAGTTCTTTCAAATATATAATTTATGTGTTCTACAGCTAGGTTTACTCCTTCAACACTGTTAGAGTATGGCATGTATCTAACAGTGATTGTGTCTCATCACTGGCGATGGTTCTCTGGTAGTCCTGCATGCTGTTCTGGGACCATCTGTAGTATTTGGGGATGTTGTGTAGTTTACTGGGCTGTGTAGGGGGATTTTTGAGAGACTCAGTTCTTTTCATGTATGCAGTGATCTGACTGTGGTCGGAGAGTGGGGTCAGAGGTTTGACTGTGAATGAACTGAAGGATACTGGATCCAGATCTGTTATCATGTAATCTACTGTGCTGCTGCCAAGGGGTGAGCAGTAAGTGTACCTTCCTAGTCTCTCTCTCTCATTTAGTCCTACATTAGTCTCTCTGTCTCTCTCTCTCATTTAGTCCTACATTAGTATCTCTCTCTCTCTCTCTCTCTCTCTCTCTCTCTCTCTCTCTCTCTCTCTCTCTCTCTCTCTCTCTCTCTCTCTCTCTCTCTCTCTCTCTCTCTCATTTAGTCCTACATTAGTCTTTATCTCTCTCTCTCATTTAGTCCTACATTAGTCTCTCTCTCTCTCTCTCTCTCTCTCTCTCTCTCTCTCTCTCTCTCTCTCTCTCTCTCTCTCCCTCTCTCTCTCTCATTTAGTCCTGCATTAGTCTCTCTCTCTCTCTCTCTCATTTAGTCTTACATTAGTCTCTCTCTCTCATTTAGTCCTACATTAGTCTCTCTCTCTCTCTCTCATTTAGTCCTACATTAGTCTCTCTGTCTCTCTCTCATTTAGTCCTACATTAGTCTCTATCTCTCATTTAGTCATACATTAGTCTCTCTGTCTCTCTCTCATTTAGTCCTACATTAGTCTCTCTCTCATTTAGTCCTACATTAGTCTCTCTATCTCTCTCATTTAGTCCTACATTAGTCACTCTCTCTCTCTCTCTCTCTCTCTCTCTCTCTCTCTCTCTCTCATTTAGTCCTACATTAGTCTCTCTGTCTCTCTCTCATTTAGTCCTACATTAGTCTCTCTATCTCTCTCTCATTTAGTCCTACATTAGTCTCTCTCTCTCTCTCTCTCTCTCTCTCTCATTTAGTCCTACATTAGTCTCTCTGTCTCTCTCTCATTTAGTCCTACATTAGTCTCTCTCTCTCACTCTCTCTCATTTAGTCCTACATTAGTCTCTCTATCTCTCTCATTTAGTCCTACATTAGTCTCTCTCTCTCTCTCATTTAGTCCTACATTAGTCTCTCTGTCTCTCTCTCATTTAGTCCTACATTAGTCTCTCTCTCTCTCTCTCTCATTTAGTCCTACATTAGTCTCTCTGTCTCTCTTTCTCATTTAGTCCTACATTAGTCTCTCTCTCTCTCATTTAGTCCTACATTAGTCTCTGTGTCTCTCTCTCTCATTTAGTCCTACATTAGTCTCTCTGTCTCTCTCTCATTTAGTCCTACATTAGTCTCTCTGTCTCTCATTTAGTCCTACATTAGTCTCTCTGTCTCTCTCTCATTTAGTCCTACATTAGTCTCTCTGTCTCTCTCTCTCATTTAGTCCTACATTAGTCTCTCTCTCTCATTTAGTCCTACATTAGTCTCTCTCTCTCTCTCATTTAGTCCTACATTAGTCTCTCTGTCTCTCTCTCATTTAGTCCTACATTAGTCTCTCTCTCTCTCTCATTTAGTCCTACATTAGTCTGTCTCTCTCTCATTTAGTCCTACATTAGTCTCTCTCTCTCTCTCATTTAGTCCTACATTAGTCTATCTGTCTCTCTCTCATTTAGTCCTACATTAGTCTCTCTGTCTCTCTCTCATTTAGTCCTACATTAGTCTCTCTGTCTCTCTCTCATTTAGTCCTACATTAGTCTCTCTGTCTCTCTCTCATTTAGTCCTACATTAGTCTCTCTCTCTCATTTAGTCCTACATTAGTCTCTCTCTCTCTCATTTAGTCCTACATTAGTCTATCTGTCTCTCTCTCATTTAGTCCTACATTAGTCTCTCTGTCTCTCTCTCATTTAGTCCTAGATTAGTCTCTCTCTCTCTCATTTAGTCCTACATTAGTCTCTCTCTCTCTCTCATTTAGTCCTACATTAGTCTCTCTGTCTCTCTCTCATTTAGTCCTACAATAGTCTCTCTGTCTCTCTCTCATTTAGTCCTACATTAGTCTCTCTGTCTCTCTCTCATTTAGTCCTACATTAGTCTCTCTGTCTCTCTCTCATTTAGTCCTACATTAGTCTCTCTCTCTCTCTCATTTAGTCCTACATTAGTCTCTCTCTCTCTCTCTCATTTAGTCCTACATTAGTCTCTCTCTCTCTCTCTCTCATTTAGTCCTACATTAGTCTCTCTCTCTCTCATTTAGTCCTACATTAGTCTCTCTCTCTCTCTCTCATTTAGTCCTACATTAGTCTCTCTGTCTCTCTCTCTCATTTAGTCCTACATTAGTCTCTCTCTCTCTCTCTCATTTAGTCCTACATTAGTCTCTCTCTCTCTCTCTCATTTAGTCCCTATATTAGTCTCTCTCTCTCATTTAGTCCTACATTAGTCTCTCTCTCTCTCTCTCTCATTTAGTCCTACATTAGTCTCTCTCTCTCTCATTTAGTCCTACATTAGTCTCTCTCTCTCTCTCATTTAGTCCTACATTAGTCTCTCTCTCTCTCTCATTTAGTCCTACATTAGTCTCTCTCTCTTTCTCTCATTTAGTTCTACATTAGTCTCTCTGTCTCTCTCTCATTTAGTCCTACATTAGTCTCTCTCTCTCATTTAGTCCTACATTAGTCTATCTGTCTCTCTCTCATTTAGTCCTACATTAGTCTCTCTGTCTCTCTCTCATTTAGTCCTACATTAGTCTCTCTGTCTCTCTCTCATTTAGTCCTACATTAGTCTCTCTGTCTCTCTCTCTCATTTAGTCCTACATTAGTCTCTCTCTCTCACTCTCTCTCATTTAGTCCTACATTAGTCTCTCTATCTCTCTCTCATTTAGTCCTACATTAGTCTCTCTCTCTCTCATTTAGTCCTACATTAGTCTCTCTGTCTCTCTCTCATTTAGTCCTACATTAGTCTCTCTCTCTCTCTCTCATTTAGTCCTACATTAGTCTCTCTGTCTCTCTTTCTCATTAGTCCTACATTAGTCTCTCTCTCTCTCATTTAGTCCTACATTAGTCTCTGTGTCTCTCTCTCTCATTTAGTCCTACATTAGTCTCTCTGTCTCTCTCTCATTTAGTACTACATTAGTCTCTCTGTCTCTCATTTAGTCCTACATTAGTCTCTCTGTCTCTCTCTCATTTAGTCCTACATTAGTCTCTCTGTCTCTCTCTCTCATTTAGTCCTACATTAGTCTCTCTCTCTCTCTCTCTCTCTCTCTCTCTCTCTCTCTCTCTCTCTCTCTCTCTCTCTCTCTCTCATTTAGTCCTACATTAGTCTCTCTCTCTCTCATTTAGTCCTACATTAGTCTCTCTGTCTCTCTCTCATTTAGTCCTACATTAGTCTCTCTATCTCTCTCTCTCTCTCATTTAGTCCTACAAGTCAAGAGTTTTAATTGTCACGGCATACAGGTATACAATGAAATGCGGCTGGTCTTGCCCGCGACAATGTGCAATACAGTGGTACAACATATAATAGAATCCAATAAAAATACAGTGGTACAACATATTAATAGAATCCAATAACAACAACAGTGCAATAAACAGGTACATGGTGTGCCATCTCGGTATCTGTACATAGTATTTACAGAGCATATAGGACATGCTAGGTAGCTTTAGTAGTGCAATACACTGTTCCTACATTAGTCTGTCTCTCTCACATTTAGTCCTACATTAGTCTCTCTCTCTCTCTCATTTAGTCCTACATTAGTCTATCTGTCTCTCTCTCATTTAGTCCTACATTAGTCTCTCTGTCTCTCTCTCATTTAGTCCTACATTAGTCTCTCTGTCTCTCTCTCATTTAGTCCTACATTAGTCTCTCTGTCTCTCTCTCATTTAGTCCTACATTAGTCTCTATCTCTCATTTAGTCCTACATTAGTCTCTCTCTCTCATTTAGTCCTACATTAGTCTCTCTGTCTCTCTCTCATTTAGTCCTACATTAGTCTCTCTGTCTCTCTCTCATTTAGTCCTACATTAGTCTCTCTCTCTCTCTCATTTAGTCCTACATTAGTATCTCTCTCTCTCTCATTTAGTCCTACATTAGTCTCTCTGTCTCTCTCTCATTTAGTCCTACATTAGTCTATCTGTCTCTCTCTCATTTAGTCCTACATTAGTCTCTCTGTCTCTCTCTCATTTAGTCCTACATTAGTCTCTCTGTCTCTCTCTCATTTAGTCCTACATTAGTCTCTCTCTCTCTCATTTAGTCCTACATTAGTCTCTCTCTCTCTCATTTAGTCCTACATTAGTCTCTCTCTCTCTCTCTCTCTCTCTCTCTCTCATTTAGTCCTACATTAGTCTCTCTCTCTCATTTAGTCCTACATTAGTCTCTCTCTCTCTCTCATTTAGTCCTACATTAGTCTCTCTGTCTCTCTCTCTCATTTAGTCCTACATTAGTCTCTCTCTCTCTCTCATTTAGTCCTACATTAGTCTCTCTCTCTCTCTCTCATTTAGTCCTACATTAGTCTCTCTCTCTCTCTCATTTAGTCCTACATTAGTCTCTCTCTCTCTCTCTCTCTCATTTAGTCCTACATTAGTCTCTCTCTCTCTCTCTCATTTAGTCCTACATTAGTCTCTCTCTCTCTCTCATTTAGTCCTACATTAGTCTCTCTGTCTCTCTCTCATTTAGTCCTACATTAGTCTCTCTGTCTCTCTCTCATTTAGTCCTACATTAGTCTCTCTCTCTCTCTCATTTAGTCCTACATTAGTCTCTATGTCTCTCTCTCATTTAGTCCTACATTAGTCTCTCTGTCTCTCTCTCATTTAGTCCTACATTAGTCTCTCTCTCTCTCTCATGTAGTCCTACATTAGTCTCTCTGTCTCTCTCTCTCTCTCTCTCTCTCATTTAGTCCTACATTAGTCTCTCTGTCTCTCTATCTCATTTAGTCCTACATTAGTCTCTCTCTCTCTCATTTAGTCCTACATTAGTCTCTCTGTCTCTCTCTCTAATTTAGTCCTACATTAGTCTCTCTCTCTCATTTAGTCCTACATTAGTCTCTCTCTCTCTCTCTCTCTCTCTCATTTAGTCCTACATTAGTCTCTCTGTCTCTCTCTCATTTAGTCCTACATTAGTCTCTCTCTATCTCATTTAGTCCTACATTAGTCTCTCTGTCTATCTCTCATTTAGTCCTACATTAGTTTCTCTCTCTCATGTAGTCCTACATTAGTCTCTCTCTCTCTCATTTAGTCCTACATTAGTCTCTCTCTCTCATTTAGTCCTACATTAGTCTCTCTCTCTCTCATTTAGTCCTACATTAGTCTCTCTGTCTCTCTCTCATTTAGTCCTACATTAGTCTCTCTCTCATTTAGTCCTACATTAGTCTCTCTGTCTCTCTCTCATTTAGTCCTACATTAGTATCTCTGTCTCTCTCTCATTTAGTCCTACATTAGTCTCTCTCTCTCTCTCATTTAGTCCTACATTAGTCTCTCTCTCTCTCATTTAGTCCTACATTAGTCTCTCTCTCTCATTTAGTCCTACATTAGTCTCTATGTCTCTCTCTCATTTAGTCCTACATTAGTCTCTCTGTCTCTCTCTCATTTAGTCCTACATTAGTCTCGCTCTCTCTCTCATTTAGTCCTACATTAGTCTCTCTCTCTCATTTAGTCCTACATTAGTCTCTCTCTCTCATTTAGTCCTACATTAGTCTCTCTCTCTCTCTCTCTCTCTCTCTCTCTCTCTCTCTCTCTCTCTCTCTCTCTCTCTCTCTCATTTAGTCCTACATTAGTCTCTCTCTCTCTCATTTAGTCCTACATTAGTCTCTCTCTCTCTCTCATGAATGAATGAATGAATGAAAACTTTATTTAACAGATTGCAGAATGGGTACAATACAGTACGGCTCAATACATACAATTGTTAAGGGGATGCATACCTGAGAAAGACATTTGTCTTGTTTCCATCAGGGTCCCCCATTTTCAATTCATATAGACATATATGACATACATGACATACAGATAGTCAGTACTGCTACATCTATACATTTATGACATACCAGATTTGCAAATACAGTACTTTTTGTGATACAGAAGGAGTCAAGAAAAGGGAGTATATACATTTGACGTAGAAACTGTACATTGGAGGAGGTTGGGTGGGGGGGGTTGGGTACATTGGGATATTGACAACCATACTGGGTAATTTACATTGGAGGTGGTTGGGGGGGGGGGGGGGGGGGGGGGCGGGGGGCACACTGTATAACCAAGTAACACTGTACATTGAGGGGGGGGGGGAGGAGACACTGTACAAACAAACACAATTGTACATTGAACTATTGACAAAACCATACTAGGTAAATGACTGTACATTGGAGGGGGTTGGGTTAGGATATTTACAGGGGCCAGTGTTGAATTGCAGTCTCCCGTAGGTGTCCCTTGAGAGAGGTTTTGAAAGTGGGTAGTGATCCACATTCCTTTACAGCTTTGGGTAGGGCGTTCCACATTGATGTGGCATAATTGCGAAACGTGTTTAGTCCCTTATTTGAGCCGAATCTGGGTTTAACATGATTTGTGGAGCTCCCTCTGGTGTTGTGATCGTGGTATTCACTGACCTTTGGGAAGTATTTTGACATGTACATGGGTACCTTGGTCGTGTAGTGTATCTTGTAGACCAGGCCCATTGCAAGTTGTTGTACTCTGTCGTCTACTCTAAGCCATCCTAGGTTGTCAAAGTGGGCAGGGGTGAGGTGGGTTCTAGGAGTAAGGTCAAGCAGTAGTCTGACCAGTTTGTTTTGAGATGTTTGTAATTTTGTTTTTAGCGCCTTTGAGGTGCTTTGGTACCATGAGGTGCAAGCATAGTCGTAGTACCCCTGAATGAGTGCTCCTGCCAGAGTCTTCAGGGTGTTCTTGTTTACCAGAGAGGAGATCCGGTACAAGAATCGAGTTCGTTGGTTGACTTTTTTTATTACATTGGATGCCATTTTGTCACAGGAGAGATTAGCCTCTAGGATGGAACCCAGGTAGGTAATTTCATCTTTCCTTGTGACAATATTGTCACCCACTGTAACTGAGAAGCCGTCGGTCTTGCTGAGTTTGTTATTTGAACCGAAGAGAATGGACTCTGTTTTGCCCATGTGTAATGATAGTTTGTTATCAGCGAGCCATATGCAGATTCTGCCTAGTTCCGAGCTGAGGGTTTTTTCAACCTGTAACTTGTTCTTGTCAGAGACCAGCAGGGCTGAGTCGTCCGCAAACAGGAACAAGTTGCAGTCACAAGCTGACGACATGTCATTTGCATAAATTAGGAATTTAGTCCTACATTAGTCTCTCTCTCTCATTTAGTCCTACATTAGTCTCTCTGTCTCTCTCTCATTTAGTCCTACATTAGTCTCTCTGTCTCTCTCTCATTTAGTCCTACATTAGTTTCTCTCTCTCATTTAGTCCTACATTAGTCTCTCTCTCTCATTTAGTCCTACATTAGTCTCTCTCTCTCATTTAGTCCTACATTAGTCTCTCTCGCTCTCTCTCATTTAGTCCTACATTAGTCTCTCTCTCTCTCTCATTTAGTCCTACATTAGTCTCTCTCTCTCATTTAGTCCTACATTAGTCTCTCTCTCTCTCTCTCTCTCTCTCTCTCTCTCATTTAGTCCTACATTAGTCTCTCTCTCTCTCTCATTTAGTCCTACATTAGTCTCTCTCTCTCTCTCATTTAGTCCTACATTAGTCTCTCTCTCTCATTTAGTCCTACATTTATCCTACATTAGTCTCTCTCTCTCTCTCTCTCATTTAGTCCTACATTAGTCTCTCTGTCTCTCTCTCATTTAGTCCTACATTAGTCTCTCTCTCTCATTTAGTCCTACATTAGTCTCTCTCTCTCATTTAGTCCTACATTAGTCTCTCTCTCTCTCTCTCTCATTTAGTCCTACATTAGTCTCTCTCTCTCTATCTCATTTAGTCCTACATTAGTCTCTCTGTCTCTCTCTCATTTAGTCCTACATTAGTCTCTCTCTCTCATTTAGTCCTACATTAGTCTCTCTCTCTCTCTCTCTCTCTCTCTCATTTAGTCCTACATTAGTCTCTCTCTCTCTCTCTTTCTCTCTCTCTCTCATTTAGTCCTACATTAGTCTCTCTCTCTGTCTCTCATTTAGTCCTACATTAGTCTCTGTCTCTCTCTCATTTAGTCCTACATTAGTCTCTCTGTCTCTCTCTCATTTAGTCCTACATTAGTCTCTCTCTCTCATTTAGTCCTACATTAGTCTCTCTGTCTCTCATTTAGTCCTACATTAGTCTCTCTGTCTCTCTCATTTAGTCCTACATTAGTCTCTCTGTCTCATTTAGTCCTACATTAGTCTCTCTCTCTCTCTCATTTAGTCCTACATTAGTCTGTCTCTCTCTCATTTAGTCCTACATTAGTCTCTCTCTCTCTCATTTAGTCCTACATTAGTCTCTCTGTCTCATTTAGTCCTACATTAGTCTCTCTCTCTCTCATTTAGTCCTACATTAGTCTCTCTCTCTCTCTCATTTAGTCCTACATTAGTCTCTCTCTCTCTCTCTCTCTCATTTAGTCCTACATTAGTCTCTCTCTTTCTCATTTAGTCCTACATTAGTCTCTCTCTCTCATTTAGTCCTACATTAGTCTCTCTGTCTCTCTCTCATTTAGTCCTACATCAGTCTCTCTCGCTCTCTCTCATTTAGTCCTACATTAGTCTCTCTCTCTCTCATTTAGTCCTACATTAGTCTCTCTCTCTCATTTAGTCCTACATTAGTCTCTCTCTCTCTCTCTCTCTCTCTCTCTCTCATTTAGTCCTACATTAGTCTCTCTCTCTCTCATTTAGTCCTACATTAGTCTCTCTCTCTCTCTCTCTCTCTCTCTCTCTCTCTCTCTCTCATTTAGTCCTACATTAGTCTCTCTCTCTCATTTAGTCCTACATTTAGTCCTACATTAGTCTCTCTCTCTCTCTCATTTAGTCCTACATTAGTCTCTCTCTCTCTCTCTCATTTAGTCCTACATTAGTCTCTCTCTCTCTCATTTAGTCCTACATTAGTCTCTCTCTCTCTCTCTCATTTAGTCCTACATTAGTCTCTCTCTCTCTATCTCATTTAGTCCTACATTAGTCTCTCTGTCTCTCTCTCATTTAGTCCTACATTAGTCTCTCTCTCTCTCATTTAGTCCTACATTAGTCTCTCTCTCTCATTTAGTCCTACATTAGTCTCTCTCTCTCTCTCTCTCTCTCTCATTTAGTCCTACATTAGTCTCTCTCTCTCTCTCTCTCTCTCTCTCTCTCTCATTTAGTCCTACATTAGTCTCTCTCTCTGTCTCTCATTTAGTCCTACATTAGTCTCTGTCTCTCTCTCATTTAGTCCTACATTAGTCTCTCTGTCTCTCTCTCATTTAGTCCTACATTAGTCTCTCTCTCTCATTTAGTCCTACATTAGTCTCTCTGTCTCTCATTTAGTCCTACATTAGTCTCTCTGTCTCTCTCATTTAGTCCTACATTAGTCTCTCTGTCTCATTTAGTCCTACATTAGTCTCTCTCTCTCTCATTTAGTCCTACATTAGTCTGTCTCTCTCTCATTTAGTCCTACATTAGTCTCTCTCTCTCTCATTTAGTCCTACATTAGTCTCTCTGTCTCATTTAGTCCTACATTAGTCTCTCTCTCTCTCATTTAGTCCTACATTAGTCTCTCTCTCTCTCTCATTTAGTCCTACATTAGTCTCTCTCTCTCTCTCTCTCTCTCTCTCTCTCTCTCTCTCTCTCTCATTTAGTCCTACATTAGTCTCTCTCTCTCTCATTTAGTCCTACATTAGTCTCTCTCTCTCATTTAGTCCTACATTAGTCTCTCTGTCTCTCTCTCATTTAGTCCTACATTAGTCTCTCTCTCTCTCTCATTTAGTCCTACATTAGTCTCTCTGTCTCATTTATTTCTACATTAGTCTCTCTGTCTCTCTCTCATTTAGTCCTACATTAGTCTCTCTGTCTCTCTCATTTAGTCCTGCATTAGTCTCTCTCTCTCTCATTTAGTCCTACATTAGTCTCTCTGTCTCTCTCTCATTTAGTCCTACATTAGTCTCTCTCTCTCTCTCTCATTTAGTCCTACATTAGTCTCTCTCTCTCATTTAGTCCTACATTAGTCTCTCTCTCTCTCATTTAGTCCTACATTAGTCTCTCTCTCTCTCTCTCATTTAGTCCTACATTAGTCTCTCTCTCTCTCTCTCATTTAGTCCTACATTAGTCTCTATGTCTCTCTCTCATTTAGTCCTACATTAGTCTCTCTCTCTCTCATTTAGTCCTACATTAGTCTCTCTCTCTCTCATTTAGTCCTACATTAGTCTCTCTCTCTCTCTCATTTAGTCCTACATTAGTCTGTCTCTCTCTCATTTAGTCCTACATTAGTCTCTCTCTCTCTCATTTAGTCCTACATTAGTCTCTCTGTCTCATTTAGTCCTACATTAGTCTCTCTCTCTCTCATTTAGTCCTACATTAGTCTCTCTCTCTCTCTCATTTAGTCCTACATTAGTCTCTCTCTCTCTCTCTCTCATTTAGTCCTACATTAGTCTCTCTCTTTCTCATTTAGTCCTACATTAGTCTCTCTCTCTCATTTAGTCCTACATTAGTCTCTCTGTCTCTCTCTCATTTAGTCCTACATCAGTCTCTCTCGCTCTCTCTCATTTAGTCCTACATTAGTCTCTCTCTCTCTCATTTAGTCCTACATTAGTCTCTCTCTCTCATTTAGTCCTACATTAGTCTCTCTCTCTCTCTCTCTCTCTCTCTCTCATTTAGTCCTACATTAGTCTCTCTCTCTCTCATTTAGTCCTACATTAGTCTCTCTCTCTCTCTCTCTCTCTCTCTCTCTCTCTCTCTCTCTCTCATTTAGTCCTACATTAGTCTCTCTCTCTCATTTAGTCCTACATTTAGTCCTACATTAGTCTCTCTCTCTCTCTCTCTCATTTAGTCCTACATTAGTCTCTCTCTCTCTCTCTCATTTAGTCCTACATTAGTCTCTCTCTCTCTCATTTAGTCCTACATTAGTCTCTCTCTCTCTCTCTCATTTAGTCCTACATTAGTCTCTCTCTCTCTATCTCATTTAGTCCTACATTAGTCTCTCTGTCTCTCTCTCATTTAGTCCTACATTAGTCTCTCTCTCTCTCATTTAGTCCTACATTAGTCTCTCTCTCTCTCATTTAGTCCTACATTAGTCTCTCTCTCTCTCTCTCTCTCTCTCATTTAGTCCTACATTAGTCTCTCTCTCTCTCTCTCTCTCTCTCTCTCTCTCTCTCTCTCATTTAGTCCTACATTAGTCTCTCTCTCTGTCTCTCATTTAGTCCTACATTAGTCTCTGTCTCTCTCTCATTTAGTCCTACATTAGTCTCTCTGTCTCTCTCTCATTTAGTCCTACATTAGTCTCTCTCTCTCATTTAGTCCTACATTAGTCTCTCTGTCTCTCATTTAGTCCTACATTAGTCTCTCTGTCTCTCTCATTTAGTCCTACATTAGTCTCTCTGTCTCATTTAGTCCTACATTAGTCTCTCTCTCTCTCATTTAGTCCTACATTAGTCTGTCTCTCTCTCATTTAGTCCTACATTAGTCTCTCTCTCTCTCATTTAGTCCTACATTAGTCTCTCTGTCTCATTTAGTCCTACATTAGTCTCTCTCTCTCATTTAGTCCTACATTAGTCTCTCTCTCTCTCTCATTTAGTCCTACATTAGTCTCTCTCTCTCTCTCTCTCTCTCTCTCTCTCTCTCTCTCTCTCTCTCTCTCTCATTTAGTCCTACATTAGTCTCTCTCTCTCTCATTTAGTCCTACATTAGTCTCTCTCTCTCATTTAGTCCTACATTAGTCTCTCTGTCTCTCTCTCATTTAGTCCTACATTAGTCTCTCTCTCTCTCTCATTTAGTCCTACATTAGTCTCTCTGTCTCATTTATTTCTACATTAGTCTCTCTGTCTCTCTCTCATTTAGTCCTACATTAGTCTCTCTGTCTCTCTCATTTAGTCCTGCATTAGTCTCTCTCTCTCTCATTTAGTCCTACATTAGTCTCTCTGTCTCTCTCTCATTTAGTCCTACATTAGTCTCTCTCTCTCTCTCTCATTTAGTCCTACATTAGTCTCTCTCTCTCATTTAGTCCTACATTAGTCTCTCTCTCTCTCATTTAGTCCTACATTAGTCTCTCTCTCTCTCTCTCATTTAGTCCTACATTAGTCTCTCTCTCTCTCTCTCATTTAGTCCTACATTAGTCTCTATGTCTCTCTCTCATTTAGTCCTACATTAGTCTCTCTCTCTCTCATTTAGTCCTACATTAGTCTCTCTGTCTCTCTCTCATTCATCTCTCTGCATATGGCTCGCTGATAACAAACTATCATTACACATGGGCAAAACAGAGTCCATTCTCTTCAGTTCAAATAACAAACTCAGCAAGACCGACGGATTCTCAGTTACAGTGGGTGACAATATTGTCACAAGGAAAGACGAAATTACCTACCTGGGTTCCATCCTAGAGGCAAATCTTTCCTGTGACAAAATGGCATCCAATGTAATAAAAAAATTCAACCAACGAACTAGATTCTTGTACCGGATCTCCTCTCTGGTAAACAAGAATACCCTGAAGACTCTGGCAGGAGCACTCATTCAAGGGTACTATGACTATGCGTGCACCTCATGGTACCAAAGCACCTCAAAGGCGCTTAAAACAAAATTACAAACATCACAAAACAAACTGGTCAGACTACTACTTGACCTGAACCCCAGAACCCACCTCACCCCTGCCCACTTTGCCAACCTAGGATGGCTTAGAGTAGACGACAGAGTACAGCAACTTGCAATGGGCCTGGTCTACAAGATACACTATACGACCGGGGTGCCCATGTACATGTCAAAATACTTCCCAAAGGTCAGTGAATACCACAACCACTACACCAGAGGAAGCTCAACAAATCATGTTAAACCCAGATTCGGCTCAAACAAGGGACTAAACACGTTTCGCAATTATGCCACAACAATGTGGAACGCCCTACCCAAAGCTGTAAAGGAATGTGAATCCCTGCCCACATTCAAAACCGCTCTTAAAGAGCACCTACGGGAGGCTGCAATTCGAAACTGGCCACCGTAAATGCCCAAAACCCCCACCACCTCCTAATAGACAGTCTCCTCCCCACCGCATGTATATATTCCCTCCCCGCCGTATGTATATTTCCCTCCCACCCACCCACCCCCTCCTAATGTACAGTCCCCTCCCCATCATATGTATATACTCTGTCAGGATCTAGGGGTAACAGTACTGTATATTTGAATACCGCCTATGTCACAAATGTATCAGTACTAAATACCTATATGTCCCTATGCCATAAATGTCATGTATGTTGTGTATGTCATAAATGTCTATATGAATTGAAAATGGGGGACCCTGATGGAAACAAGACAAACGTCTTTCTCAGGTCTGCATCCCCTTAACAATTGTATGTATTGAGCCGTACTGTATTGTACCCATTCTGCAATCTGTTAAATAAAGTTTTCATTCATTCATTCATTCTCTCTCTCTCTCTCTCTCTCTCATTTAGTCCTACATTAGTCTCTCTGTCTCTCTCTCATTTAGTCGCTCTCTCTCATTTAGTCCTACATTAGTCTCTCTCTCTCTCTCTCTCTCTCTCTCTCATTTAGGCCTACATTAGTCTCTCTCTCTCTCTCTCTCATTTAGGCCTACATTAGTCTCTCTCTCTCTCTCATTTAGTCCTACATTAGTCTCTTTCTCTCTCTCTCTCTCTCTCTCTCTCATTTAGTCCTACATTAGTCTCTCTGTCTCTCTCTCATTTAGTCCTACATTAGTCTCTCTGTCTCTCATTTAGTCCTACATTAGTCTCTCTGTCTCTCTCTCATTTAGTCCTACATTAGTCTCTCTCTCATTTAGTCCTACATTAGTCTCTCTGTCTCTCTCTCATTTAGTCCTACATTAGTCTCTCTCTCTCTCTCATTTAGTCTCTCTCTCTCATTTAGTCCTACATTAGTCTCTCTCTCTCTCTCTCTCTCTCTCTCTCTCTCTCTCTCTCTCATTTAGGCCTACATTAGTCTCTCTCTCTCTCTCTCTCATTTAGGCCTACATTAGTCTCTCTCTCTCTCTCATTTAGTCCTACATTAGTCTCTCTCTCTCTCTCTCATTTAGTCCTACATTAGTCTCTCTCTCTCTCATTTAGTCCTACATTAGTCTCTCTGTCTCTCTCTCATTTAGTCCTACATTAGTCTCTCTGTCTCTCTCTCTCTCATTTAGTCCTACATTAGTCTCTCTCTCTCTCATTTAGTCCTACATTAGTCTCTCTGTATCTCTCTCATTTAGTCCTACATTAGTCTCTCTCTCTCTCTCTCTCATTTAGTCCTACATTAGTCTCTCTGTCTCTCTCTCATTTAGTCCTACATTAGTCTCTCTCTCTCTCTCTCTCTCTCTCTCTCTCATTTAATCCTACATTAGTCTCTCTCTCTCTCATTTAGTCCTACATTAGTCTCTCTCTCTCATTTAGTCCTACATTAGTCTCTCTCTCTCTCATTTAGTCCTACATTAGACTCTCTGTCTCTCTCTCTCATTTAGTCCTACATTAGTCTCTCTCTCTCTCTCATTTAGTCCTACATTAGTCTCTCTGTCTCTCTCTCTCATTTAGTCCTACATTAGTCTCTGTCTCTCTCTCATTTAGTCCTACATTAGTCTCTCTCTCTCTCTCTCTCTCTCTCTCTCTCTCTCTCTCTCTCTCATTTAGTCATACATTAGTCTCTCTCTCTCATTTAGTCCTACATTAGTCTCTCTCTCTCGCTCTCATTTAGTCCTACATTAGTCTGTCTGTCTCTCTCTCATTTAGTCCTACATTAGTATCTCTCTCTCTCATTTAGTCCTACATTAGTCTCTCTGTCTCTCTCTCATTTAGTCCTACATTAGTCTCTCTGTCTCTCATTTAGTCCTACATTAGTCTCTCTGTCTCTCTCTCATTTAGTCCTACATTAGTCTCTCTCTCATTTAGTCCTACATTAGTCTCTCTGTCTCTCTCTCATTTAGTCCTACATTAGTCTCTCTCTCTCTCTCATTTAGTCTCTCTCTCTCATTTAGTCCTACATTAGTCTCTCTCTCTCTCTCTCTCTCTCTCTCTCTCTCTCTCTCTCTCATTTAGGCCTACATTAGTCTCTCTCTCTCTCTCTCTCATTTAGGCCTACATTAGTCTCTCTCTCTCTCTCATTTAGTCCTACATTAGTCTCTCTCTCTCTCTCTCATTTAGTCCTACATTAGTCTCTCTCTCTCTCATTTAGTCCTGCATTAGTCTCTCTGTCTCTCTCTCATTTAGTCCTACATTAGTCTCTCTGTCTCTCTCTCTCTCATTTAGTCCTACATTAGTCTCTCTCTCTCTCATTTAGTCCTACATTAGTCTCTCTGTATCTCTCTCATTTAGTCCTACATTAGTCTCTCTCTCTCTCTCTCTCATTTAGTCCTACATTAGTCTCTCTGTCTCTCTCTCATTTAGTCCTACATTAGTCTCTCTCTCTCTCTCTCTCTCTCTCTCTCATTTAATCCTACATTAGTCTCTCTCTCTCTCATTTAGTCCTACATTAGTCTCTCTCTCTCATTTAGTCCTACATTAGTCTCTCTCTCTCTCATTTAGTCCTACATTAGACTCTCTGTCTCTCTCTCTCATTTAGTCCTACATTAGTCTCTCTCTCTCTCTCATTTAGTCCTACATTAGTCTCTCTGTCTCTCTCTCTCATTTAGTCCTACATTAGTCTCTGTCTCTCTCTCATTTAGTCCTACATTAGTCTCTCTCTCTCTCTCTCTCTCTCTCTCTCTCTCTCTCTCTCATTTAGTCATACATTAGTCTCTCTCTCTCATTTAGTCCTACATTAGTCTCTCTCTCTCGCTCTCATTTAGTCCTACATTAGTCTGTCTGTCTCTCTCTCATTTAGTCCTACATTAGTATCTCTCTCTCTCATTTAGTCCTACATTAGTCTCTCTGTCTCTCTCTCTCATTTAGTCCTACATTAGTCTCTCTCTCTCATTTAGTCCTACATTAGTCTCTCTCTCTCTCATTTAGTCCTACATTAGTCTCTCTCTCTCTCTCTCATTTAGTCCTACATTAGTCTCTCTCTCTCTATCTCATTTAGTCCTACATTAGTCTCTCTGTCTCTCTCTCATTTAGTCCTACATTAGTCTCTCTCTCTCTCATTTAGTCCTACATTAGTCTCTCTCTCTCTCATTTAGTCCTACATTAGTCTCTCTCTCTCTCTCTCTCTCTCTCATTTAGTCCTACATTAGTCTCTCTCTCTCTCTCTCTCTCTCTCTCTCTCTCTCTCATTTAGTCCTACATTAGTCTCTCTCTCTGTCTCTCATTTAGTCCTACATTAGTCTCTGTCTCTCTCTCATTTAGTCCTACATTAGTCTCTCTGTCTCTCTCTCATTTAGTCCTACATTAGTCTCTCTCTCTCATTTAGTCCTACATTAGTCTCTCTGTCTCTCATTTAGTCCTACATTAGTCTCTCTGTCTCTCTCATTTAGTCCTACATTAGTCTCTCTGTCTCATTTAGTCCTACATTAGTCTCTCTCTCTCTCATTTAGTCCTACATTAGTCTGTCTCTCTCTCATTTAGTCCTACATTAGTCTCTCTCTCTCTCATTTAGTCCTACATTAGTCTCTCTGTCTCATTTAGTCCTACATTAGTCTCTCTCTCTCTCATTTAGTCCTACATTAGTCTCTCTCTCTCTCTCATTTAGTCCTACATTAGTCTCTCTCTCTCTCTCTCTCTCTCTCTCTCTCTCTCTCTCTCTCATTTAGTCCTACATTAGTCTCTCTCTCTCTCATTTAGTCCTACATTAGTCTCTCTCTCTCATTTAGTCCTACATTAGTCTCTCTGTCTCTCTCTCATTTAGTCCTACATTAGTCTCTCTCTCTCTCTCATTTAGTCCTACATTAGTCTCTCTGTCTCATTTATTTCTACATTAGTCTCTCTGTCTCTCTCTCATTTAGTCCTACATTAGTCTCTCTGTCTCTCTCATTTAGTCCTGCATTAGTCTCTCTCTCTCTCATTTAGTCCTACATTAGTCTCTCTGTCTCTCTCTCATTTAGTCCTACATTAGTCTCTCTCTCTCTCTCTCATTTAGTCCTACATTAGTCTCTCTCTCTCATTTAGTCCTACATTAGTCTCTCTCTCTCTCATTTAGTCCTACATTAGTCTCTCTCTCTCTCTCTCATTTAGTCCTACATTAGTCTCTCTCTCTCTCTCTCATTTAGTCCTACATTAGTCTCTATGTCTCTCTCTCATTTAGTCCTACATTAGTCTCTCTCTCTCTCATTTAGTCCTACATTAGTCTCTCTGTCTCTCTCTCATTCATCTCTCTGCATATGGCTCGCTGATAACAAACTATCATTACACATGGGCAAAACAGAGTCCATTCTCTTCAGTTCAAATAACAAACTCAGCAAGACCGACGGATTCTCAGTTACAGTGGGTGACAATATTGTCACAAGGAAAGACGAAATTACCTACCTGGGTTCCATCCTAGAGGCAAATCTTTCCTGTGACAAAATGGCATCCAATGTAATAAAAAAATTCAACCAACGAACTAGATTCTTGTACCGGATCTCCTCTCTGGTAAACAAGAATACCCTGAAGACTCTGGCAGGAGCACTCATTCAAGGGTACTATGACTATGCGTGCACCTCATGGTACCAAAGCACCTCAAAGGCGCTTAAAACAAAATTACAAACATCACAAAACAAACTGGTCAGACTACTACTTGACCTGAACCCCAGAACCCACCTCACCCCTGCCCACTTTGCCAACCTAGGATGGCTTAGAGTAGACGACAGAGTACAGCAACTTGCAATGGGCCTGGTCTACAAGATACACTATACGACCGGGGTGCCCATGTACATGTCAAAATACTTCCCAAAGGTCAGTGAATACCACAACCACTACACCAGAGGAAGCTCAACAAATCATGTTAAACCCAGATTCGGCTCAAACAAGGGACTAAACACGTTTCGCAATTATGCCACAACAATGTGGAACGCCCTACCCAAAGCTGTAAAGGAATGTGAATCCCTGCCCACATTCAAAACCGCTCTTAAAGAGCACCTACGGGAGGCTGCAATTCGAAACTGGCCACCGTAAATGCCCAAAACCCCCACCACCTCCTAATAGACAGTCTCCTCCCCACCGCATGTATATATTCCCTCCCCGCCGTATGTATATTTCCCTCCCACCCACCCACCCCCTCCTAATGTACAGTCCCCTCCCCATCATATGTATATACTCTGTCAGGATCTAGGGGTAACAGTACTGTATATTTGAATACCGCCTATGTCACAAATGTATCAGTACTAAATACCTATATGTCCCTATGCCATAAATGTCATGTATGTTGTGTATGTCATAAATGTCTATATGAATTGAAAATGGGGGACCCTGATGGAAACAAGACAAACGTCTTTCTCAGGTCTGCATCCCCTTAACAATTGTATGTATTGAGCCGTACTGTATTGTACCCATTCTGCAATCTGTTAAATAAAGTTTTCATTCATTCATTCATTCTCTCTCTCTCTCTCTCTCATTTAGTCCTACATTAGTCTCTCTGTCTCTCTCTCATTTAGTCGCTCTCTCTCATTTAGTCCTACATTAGTCTCTCTCTCTCTCTCTCTCTCTCTCTCTCTCTCATTTAGGCCTACATTAGTCTCTCTCTCTCTCTCTCTCATTTAGGCCTACATTAGTCTCTCTCTCTCTCTCATTTAGTCCTACATTAGTCTCTTTCTCTCTCTCTCTCTCTCTCTCTCTCATTTAGTCCTACATTAGTCTCTCTGTCTCTCTCTCATTTAGTCCTACATTAGTCTCTCTGTCTCTCATTTAGTCCTACATTAGTCTCTCTGTCTCTCTCTCATTTAGTCCTACATTAGTCTCTCTCTCATTTAGTCCTACATTAGTCTCTCTGTCTCTCTCTCATTTAGTCCTACATTAGTCTCTCTCTCTCTCTCATTTAGTCTCTCTCTCTCATTTAGTCCTACATTAGTCTCTCTCTCTCTCTCTCTCTCTCTCTCTCTCTCTCTCTCTCTCTCTCTCATTTAGGCCTACATTAGTCTCTCTCTCTCTCTCTCATTTAGGCCTACATTAGTCTCTCTCTCTCTCTCATTTAGTCCTACATTAGTCTCTCTCTCTCTCTCTCATTTAGTCCTACATTAGTCTCTCTCTCTCTCATTTAGTCCTACATTAGTCTCTCTGTCTCTCTCTCATTTAGTCCTACATTAGTCTCTCTGTCTCTCTCTCTCTCATTTAGTCCTACATTAGTCTCTCTCTCTCTCATTTAGTCCTACATTAGTCTCTCTGTATCTCTCTCATTTAGTCCTACATTAGTCTCTCTCTCTCTCTCTCTCATTTAGTCCTACATTAGTCTCTCTGTCTCTCTCTCATTTAGTCCTACATTAGTCTCTCTCTCTCTCTCTCTCTCTCTCTCTCTCTCTCATTTAATCCTACATTAGTCTCTCTCTCTCTCATTTAGTCCTACATTAGTCTCTCTCTCTCATTTAGTCCTACATTAGTCTCTCTCTCTCTCATTTAGTCCTACATTAGACTCTCTGTCTCTCTCTCTCATTTAGTCCTACATTAGTCTCTCTCTCTCTCTCATTTAGTCCTACATTAGTCTCTCTGTCTCTCTCTCTCATTTAGTCCTACATTAGTCTCTGTCTCTCTCTCATTTAGTCCTACATTAGTCTCTCTCTCTCTCTCTCTCTCTCTCTCTCTCTCTCTCTCTCATTTAGTCATACATTAGTCTCTCTCTCTCATTTAGTCCTACATTAGTCTCTCTCTCTCGCTCTCATTTAGTCCTACATTAGTCTGTCTGTCTCTCTCTCATTTAGTCCTACATTAGTATCTCTCTCTCTCATTTAGTCCTACATTAGTCTCTCTGTCTCTCTCTCTCATTTAGTCCTACATTAGTCTCTCTCTCTCATTTAGTCCTACATTAGTCTCTCTGTCTCTCTCTCTCATTTAGTCCTACATTAGTCTCTCTCTCTCATTTAGTCCTACATTAGTCTCTCTCTCTCATTCAGTCCTACATTAGTCTCTCTCTCTCTCTCTCATTTAGTCCTACATTAGTCTCTCTCTCTCTCTCTCTCTCATTTAGTCCTACATTAGTCTCTCTGTCTCTCTCTCATTTAGTCCTACATTAGTCTCTCTCTCTCTCTCATTTAGTCCTACATTAGTCTCTCTCTCTCATTTAGTCCTACATTAGTCTCTCACTCTCTCTCATTTAGTCCTACATCAGTCTCTCTCTCTCTCTCTCATTTAGTCCTACATTAGTCTCTCTGTCTCTCTCTCATTTAGTCCTACATTAGTCTCTCTCTCTCTCATTTAGTCCTACATTAGTCTCTCTCTCTCATTTAGTCCTACATTAGTCTCTCTCTCTCTCTCTCTCTCATTTAGTCCTACATTATTCTCTCTCTCTCATTTAGTCCTACATTAGTCTCTCTGTTTCTCTCTCATTTAGTCCTACATTAGTCTCTCTCTCTCTCATTTAGTCCTACATTAGTCTCTCTGTCTCTCTCTCATTTAGTCCTACATTAGTCTATCTCTCTCTCATTTAGTCCTACATTATTCTCTCTGTCTCTCTCTCATTTAGTCCTACATTAGTCTCTCTCTCATTTAGTCCTACATTAGTCTCTCTCTCTCTCTCATTTAGTCCTACATTAGTCTCTCTCTCTCTCTCTCTCATTTAGTCCTACATTAGTCTCTCTGTCTCTCTCTCATTTAGTCCTACATTAGTCTCTCTGTCTCTCATTTAGTCCTACATTAGTCTCTCTGTCTCTCTCTCATTTAGTCCTACATTAGTCTCTCTCTCATTTAGTCCTACATTAGTCTCTCTGTCTCTCTCTCATTTAGTCCTACATTAGTCTCTCTGTCTCTCTCTCATTTAGTCCTACATTAGTCTCTCTCTCTCTCATTTAGTCCTACATTAGTCTCTCTCTCTCTCATTTAGTCCTACATTAGTCTCTCTGTCTCTCTCTCATTTAGTCCTACATTAGTCTCTCTCTCTCTCTCTCTCTCTCTCTCATTTAGTCCTACATTAGTCTCTCTCTCTCATTTAGTCCTACATTAGTCTCTCTCTCTCTCATTTAGTCCTACATTAGTCTCTCTCTCTCTCTCTCTCTCTCTCTCTCTCTCTCATTTAGTCCTACATTAGTCTCTCTCTCTCATTTAGTCCTACATTAGTCTCTCTGTCTCTCTCTCATTTAGTCCTACATTAGTCTCTCTCTCTCTCTCATTTAGTCCTACATTCATCTCTCTCTCTCTCTCTCTCTCTCTCTCTCTCTCTCTCTCTCTCTCTCTCTCTCTCTCTCTCTCTCTCTCTCTCTCTCTCTCTCATTTAGTCCTACATTAGTCTCTCTCTCTCTCATTTAGTCCTACATTAGTCTATCTGTCTCTCTCATTTAGTCCTACATTAGTCTCTCTGTCTCTCTCTCATTTAGTCCTACAATAGTCTCTCTCTCTCTCTCATTTAGTCCTATATTAGTCTCTCTCTCTCTCATTTAGTCCTACATTAGTCTCTCTCGCTCTCTCATTTAGTCCAACATCAGTCTCTCTCTCTCTCTCATTTAGTCCTACATTAGTCTCTCTCTCTCTCATTTAGTCCTACATTAGTCTCTCTCTCTCTCATTTAGTCCTACATTAGTCTCTCTCTCTCTCTCATTTAGTCCTACATTTGTCTCTCTGTCTCTCTCTCTCATTTAGTCCTACATTAGTCTCTCTCTCTCTCATTTAGTCCTACATTAGTCTCTCTCTCTCTCATTTAGTCCTACATTAGTCTCTCTGTCTCTCTCTCTCATTTAGTCCTACATTAGTCTCTCTGTCTCTCTCTCTCATTTAGTCCTACATTAGTCTCTCTCTCTCTCATTTAGTCCTACATTAGCCTCTCTCTCTCATTTAGTCCTACATTAGTCTCTCTCTCTCTCTCTCTCTCTCTCATTTAGTCCTACATTAGTCTCTCTGTCTCTCTCTCTCATTTAGTCCTACATTAGTCTCTCTATCTCTCATTTAGTCCTACATTAGTCTCTCTCTCTCTCTCACTCTCTCTCTCTCTCTCTCTCTCTCTCTCTCATTTAGTCATACATTAGTCTCTCTCTCTCATTTAGTCCTACATTAGTCTCTCTGTCTCTCTCTCTCATTTAGTCCTACATTAGTCTCTCTGTCTCTTTCTCATTTAGTCCTACATTAGTCTCTCTGTCTCTCTCTCATTTAGTCCTACATTAGTCTCTCTGTCTCTCTCTCATTTAGTCCTACATTAGTCTCTCTCTCTCTCATTTAGTCCTACATTAGTCTCTCTCTCACTCTCTCATTTAGTCCTACATTAGTCTCTCTGTCTCTCTGTCATTTAGTCCTACATTAGTCTCTATGTCTCTCTGTCATTTAGTTCTACATTAGTCTCTCTGTCTCATTTAGTCCTACATTAGTCTCTCTCTCTCTCTCTCTCTCATTTAGTCCTACATTAGTCTATCTGTCTCTCTCTCATTTAGTCCTACATTAGTCTATCTCTCTCTCATTTAGTCCTACATTAGTCTCTCTCTCTCTCTCTCATTTAGTCCTACATTAGTTCAAGTTCAAGTTTCAAGTTTCTTTAATAGTTGTCATACAGAAGTACAGAATACTTTTATACAAAATGCTTCTTACTGTTGCGCTCCAGAGACTGTGCAAGACAAGATAAGTATGAAATAAAATAACATAGTAAAATTAGAAGTAAAAAAATTAGGTCACAGTGTTCAGTTTAGACATCAGGGGCGGATTTAGGATTGTAGGAGATCCGGGGCTTAGCCCAGATGGGCCCCCCCCTATTTTTTTTTTTTTTTTTTTTTTTTTTTTTTTAATTTTTTTTTTTTTTTTTTTTTTTTTGGCAGGCAAGGGGTGGGTAGGAGGGGGTCAGACACGACCCCCTCCACGACAGAATTTATTTGAATTTAATGAACCTGTACGTGCAATTTCCTGCAATATAGAGCCTTCAATCTTGACCAATAAAGCTGCTCTTTTCACTATAAAACTCAGTTAACCATAACGTAGTTATGGTTAGATTTATATATTGGGGGGGGATATATCATATTTTTTATATAATCAAAAAGTGGTGGAGCAAGATCATACCTTTGCTCCCCCAAGTTCAATAGTGGGAGAGCAGAGATGCTCCGAATGCTCTTATGGCCAGGCGTCTATGATTCACTGATACAAAGTAAAATAGTGCAGTGCAATAAAATAGTTAGTAAAATAGAATAAAATAATGCAATAGTGCATTGCAATAAAATAGTTATCATCATATTTTTTCGGGAGGCCGGTAAGGAGTGCATTACAGTAGTCGAGTTGGCTTGAGATAAAGGCATGGATCTGGTTTTCAGCGTCCTTTTGATTTATAAATGGCCGTACTTTAGCTATGTTTCTAAGGTGGAAGAATTAAGTTTTTGTCAACTTGTTGATTGTGATTTAAAGCTTAGGTCTGAGTCTACCATAACACCAAGACTTAACTCACTCAAATACAGTTAGCAGCTGGATAGACCACAGATGGAAATTAGCTTCTGCTAAATCTGGTGCAAACATATTTTCATGTAACAATGATGAATTGTAAAAAAAAAAAAAAAAAAAAAAAAAAAAATTATTTTTTTTTTATTTTTTTTATTTTTTTTTAAATAGATTCGGGGCTTTTCAGAATACATCCGGGGCTTGAGCCCAGGTAGCCACCCCCTAGCTCCGCCCCTGTTAGACATATGTACAATGTTCGATGCAGAATAGACGTAGTTACCATACAATATACAATACTGTGCAGTGTACTAATATACAATACTATATAGTGCAAGGCAGAAATGGAGAAATGGGACGAGGTGCAATTTAGGTACAATTCACAGTAGGTGTACGAGTTGTAGTGCAAATCCTTTATCAATAAATATAAAGTGTAAGTGTGTTTGTGTGATCTAAAGTGTGGAGAGTGGGTGCTGCAGTGTGTTGTTTGTTTTAGTGAGTGTGTGCGTGTGGGTGTGTGTGCTGTGTGCATTTGATGGTTGTTGCATAGTGATTATTGTTCGTTTAGCAGCCTGATGGCCTGGGGATAGAAGCTTCTTCTGAGTCTTTCTGTGCTCGCCTTAAGACTCCGGTATCGCTTGCCTGACCGCAGCAGTTCAAAGAGGCAGTTGTTCGGGTGGCTCGAGTCCTTAATAATTCTCTTAGCCTTCCCCTTGCACCGCTTGTTGTAAATGTTCTGGAGGGTGGGAAGCCCCCCTCCAATTGTGCGTTCGGCTGAACGTGTCACTCTTTGTAGTCTGCTACGGTCTTGTGCAGTGCTATTCCCAAACCAGGAGGTGATGTTGCCGGTCAGGATGCTCTCTATTGTACATGAGTAGAAGTTCCTAAGGATCTTCTGACTGACTTGGAACTTCCTTAGGCGCCTGAGGAAGTAGAGGCGTTGTCGTGCCTTCTTCACAACACTGTCAATGTGTGTGGTCCATGTCAAGTCCTCGGATATGTGGGCTCCGAGGTACTTGAAACTGTTCACTCTCTCAACCGGTGCCCCGTCGATGCTGAGGGGGCTGTAGTCCTTGACCCCCGACCTCCTGAAGTCCACAATCATCTCTTTTGTTTTGCTGACGTTCAGGGAGAGGCAGTTCTCCTGACACCACTGTGACAGGTTCTCTACCTCTTCCAGGTAGGCCCTTTCGTCGTTGGCAGAGATCAGGCCCACCACTACTGTGTCATCAGCAAATTTGATGATGGTGTTGTTGTTCCGCTGTGCTACGCAGTCATGTGTGTACAGGGAGTAGAGGAGGGGGCTCAGAACACAGCCCTGGGGGGCCCCTATGTTGAGCGTGATGGATGAGGAGGTGCAGTTGCCGGCTCTTACCACCTGGGGTCTGCCCGTCAGGAAGTCCAAGACCCACTGCCAGAGGTCATAGTTCAAGCCCAGGTCCCTGAGCTTGGCTATGAGTTTGGAGGGGACTATGGTATTGAATGCTGAGCTGTAGTCGATGAACAGCATTCTCACATAGTTCCCCTGCCTCTTGTCCAGGTGTGATGCTGCTGTGTGCAGCACATGGGCTATGGCGTCCTCCGTGGACCTGTTGGGGCGATATGCAAATTGCAGAGGGTCCAGGTTGATGGGGAGGGAGGAACAGATGTAGCCCTTCACTAGCTTCTCAAAGCACTTCATGGCTATGGAGGTGAGGGCTACAGGGCGGTAGTCGTTGAGGCAAGCGGGCGTAGATTTTTTGGGTACAGGGATGATGGTGGACTTCTTCAGACAGGTGGGGATGACAGCCTGTTCCAAGGACAGGTTGAAGATGTCAGTGAATACCGGGGCCAGTTGGTCGGCACAGACTTTTAGGACGCGGCCGGGGATGCCGTCCGGTCCTGCTGCCTTCCTGATATTCACTTTTTTAAAGATCCGTCTCACCTCATGCTCTGTTACCCTGAACACTGAGTCTCCATCAGCAGACCCCCCCCCCCCCCCATTGCCGTGGTTTGTAGGCTGGTGTTGTTATTCACAGCCTCAAACCTCGCATAGAAGGAATTGAGATCATTTGCTAAGGAGATGTCACTGTTCAGTTTGAGGGGGGTGCCTTTGTAGTCTGTCATTGTTCTGAGGCCCTGCCACATGCCTCTAGAGTCAGCCTGTTCAAACTGAAGTTCAACTTTATCCCTGTAGTCTCTCTCTCTCTCTCTCTCTCTCTCTCTCATTTAGTCCTACATAGGGCTGGGCGATATGACGATATTATATAAATATCGGGTACAGTTCATTAACGATACACTTTTTAAACGTATCGTGGATATCGTGATGTTTTGCCCAAGAGGCTTGTGTTGCGTCAATCTGGTCCACACGTTGACACTTTTGAACAGCGCCGCCCCACACACACTACTGCATCAAAAGTTACTACTTATGATAACAAAGGCATTAGTTTTGTGGCATTGACGTTATATAGTTACACTTTCAATAACATCAGCGTATTTACATAGCAACGACCGAGGTCGACCTAGATATAGCAAGCATTAGCCGTTCATATCTCAGCCCGTGCTGACTCCGTTGTGCCCATTCTGCGGTCTGTTAATAACGTTTTCAATCAGACAGATGTATGGAAATCAGACCACGTGAGCGGATCGGCGCGGCCGAGAAATCCGCTCTTCGCTCTTTAAAGCTTGGTCCGCTCCGCTAATCGCTCATGTTGACCCCGCCCCCAAGTCGCTCTCCGCTCACTCCCCACTCACCTTGAATCGAGCGCTCCCCGCTCCCCGCGCCAGATCGCTCGGCAGTTTTTCTTTTTCTTTTTTGGAGCATGGTGTAAATGAGCTCAAACTACAACAGTCTACACCCCCTGGGCCCCTTAACAATTGTTTGTATTGAGCCGCATTGTAATTGTAGCCATTCTGCAATGTTAAATAACGTTGTTTATCCATTCACTAGTTCTATTAAGCGATGATAGGCTAGCCGAGCCACAATGCTATGGTCGCTGCCATTAACGTTAGCATGTAAGCTAACGTCAACAACAATGGCGTCGATACCTTTTCTAACAGGAGAGTGAGTGTGGGCGTCATAGATATCTATGGTGGGCGTCTCTACAGTGACGAAGCCTGAACCCTTCTCATTGGTTGAAAATGGCCTTCATGTTTGTACATCGCCATCTGTTGCTTTGACATTGTACTGCATGTATATATTACATCAACAGTGTTAAACCACTGTGAGCGGCCTGGAGTGGATTGGAGCGGAGGAGAACTCTCGCTCCGGACGTCGCGCCGACTCATTTTAAAACCCACTCCTCGCTCACGTCAAAACCGGCCGCTCCGCGCCCCGCGCCGCTCACGCTCCGATCCGCTCACATGCACTGATGGAAATGCTTTTATTATAACATCCGTTACAGTAAAATCATTATGCCTCCAGTCGTTTAGTCATTCTGCAGAGCTAAAAGGTAAAAGTCGGCCGCGGCGAGCTACCGCTGCCATTGTTGTTTTCATTGAGCTCTCCAATAGCGGAAGTAAAAAATTAATACGCGCTTGCCGATTGGTGCTAAGAACAGCAGGGCGGGTGCAAGCGATGTGACGTAATTGGCAGACGCGACTGTCAATCAAACTGATTCTGTTTGCCGACTGAATGAATATAAAGGTTATTAACAGATTGCAGCATAGGTACAATACAGTACAGCTCAATACAACAACAGTCAACAGTGGACTGGAGGATGCAGACCAGAGAAAGACTTTCGTCTTGTTTACATCAGGGTCCCCCATTTTCAATTCATCATATTTCGTATCTAAATCATATAATATCTCATTGCTAAATATATGCAATATATAATCTAATAATCCAATAATCTAAATCTAATATATAATATAAAAATGCTAAATGCATGGGTATTTTATTTTGTCTTTAATGTTAGCTTGCAAACTCAAATACTGTCTTGGTAAGCCTCATAATGAATTGTTTGGGGGAAAAAAAGAAAAACATCGTGATGCGTATCGTGTATCGCCGAAAGGTCAGAAAATATCGTGATATCATATTTAGGCCATATCGCCCAGCCCTAGTCCTACATTAGTCTCTCTCTCTCTCTCATTTAGTCCTACATTAGTCTCTCTCTCTCTCTTTCATTTAGTCCTACATTAGTCTCTCTGTCTCTCTCTCATTTAGTCCTACATTAGTCTCTCTGTCTCATTTAGTCCTACATTAGTCTCTCTGTCTCATTTAGTCCTACATTAGTCTCTCTCTCTCTCTCTCTCTCTCTCATTTAGTCCTACATTAGTCTCTCTCTCTCTCATTTAGTCCTACATTAGTCTCTCTCTCTCATTTAGTCCTACATTAGTCTCTCTCTCTCTCTCTCATTTAGTCCTACATTAGTCTATCTGTCTCTCTCTCTCATTTAGTCTTACATTAGTCTCTCTCTCTCTCTCATTTAGTCCTACATTAGTCTCTCTCTCTCTCTCTCTCTCATTTAGTCCTACATTAGTCTCTCTCTCTCATTTAGTCCTACATTAGTCTCTCTGTCTCTCTCTCTCATTTAGTCCTACATTAGTCTCTCTGTATCTCTCTCATTTAGTCCTACATTAGTCTCTCTGTCTCTCTCTCATTTAGTCCTACATTAGTCTCTCTCTCTCTCATTTAGTCCTACATTAGTCTCTCTCTCTCTCTCATTTAGTCCTACATTAGTCTCTCTGTCTCTCTCTCATTTAGTCCTACATTAGTCTCTCTGTCTCATTTAGTCCTACATTAGTCTCTCTGTCTCTCTCTCATTTATTCCTACATTAGTCTCTCTCTCTCTCTCATTTAGTCCTACATTAGTCTCTCTCTCTCTCTCTCTCTCTCTCTCTCTCTCTCTCTCTCTCTCTCTCTCTCTCTCTCTCTCTCTCTCTCTCTCTCATTTAGTCCTACATTAGTCTCTCTGTCTCTCTCTCATTTAGTCCTACATTAGTCTCTCTGTCTCATTTAGTCCTACATTAGTCTCTCTCTCTCTCTCTCTCTCATTTAGTCCTACATTAGTCTCTCTGTCTCTCTCTCATTTAGTTCTACATTAGTCTCTCTCTCTCTCATTTAGTCCTACATTAGTCTCTCTCTCTCCCTCATTTAGTCCTACATTAGTCTCTCTCTCTCTCATTTAGTCCTACATTAGTCTCTCTCTCTCTCTCTCTCATTTAGTCCTACATTAGTCTCTCTCTCTCATTTAGTCCTACATTAGTCTCTCTCTCTCTCTCTATCTCTCTCATTTAGTCCTACATTAGTCTCTCTGTCTCTCTCTCATTTAGTCCTACATTAGTCTCTCTGTCTCATTTAGTCCTACATTAGTCTCTCTGTCTCATTTAGTCCTACATTAGTCTCTCTGTCTCATTTAGTCCTACATTAGTCTCTCTGTCTCGTTTAGTCCTACATTAGTCTCTCTCTCATTTAGTCCTACATTAGTCTCTCTGTCTCATTTAGTCCTACATTAGTCTCTCTGTCTCTCTCTCATTTAGTCCTACATTAGTCTCTCTCTCTCATTTAGTCCTACATTAGTATCTCTCTCATTTAGTCCTACATTAGTCTCTCTCTCTCATTTAGTCCTACATTAGTCTCTCTCTCATTTAGTCCTACATTAGTCTCTCTGTCTCTCATTTAGTCTACATTAGTCTCTCTCTCTCATTTAGTCCTACATTAGTCTCTCTGTCTCATTTAGTCCTACATTAGTCTCTCTGTCTCTCATTTAGTCCTACATTAGTCTCTCTGTCTCTCATTTAGTCCTACATTAGTCTCTCTGTCTCATTTAGTCCTACATTAGTCTCTCTGTCTCTCATTTAGTCCTACATTAGTCTCTCTGTCTCATTTAGTCCTACATTAGTCTCTCTCTCTCATTTAGTCCTACATTAGTCTCTCTGTCTCATTTAGTCCTACATTAGTCTCTCTGTCTCTGTCTCATTTAGTCCTACATTAGTCTCTCTGTCTCATTTAGTCCTACATTAGTCTCTCTCTCTCATTTAGTCCTACATTAGTCTCTCTGTCTCATTTAGTCCTACATTAGTCTCTCTGTCTCTGTCTCATTTAGTCCTACATTAGTCTCTCTGTCTCTCATTTAGTCCTACATTAGTCTATCTGTCTCATTTAGTCCTACATTAGTCTCTCTGTCTCTGTCTCATTTAGTCCTACATTAGTCTCTCTGTCTCATTTAGTCCTACATTAGTCTCTCTCTCTCATTTAGTCCTACATTAGTCTCTCTGTCTCATTTAGTCCTACATTAGTCTCTCTGTCTCTCTCTCATTTAGTCCTACATTAGTCTCTCTCTCTCATTTAGTCCTACATTAGTCTCTCTCTCTCATTTAGTCCTACATTAGTCTCTCTCTCTCATTTAGTCCTACATTAGTCTCTCTCTCATTTAGTCCTACATTAGTCTCTCTGTCTCATTTAGTCCTACATTAGTCTCTCTGTCTCTCTCTCATTTAGTCCTACATTAGTCTCTCTCTCTCATTTAGTCCTAACATTAGTCTCTCTCTCTCATTTAGTCCTACATTAGTCTCTCTCTCTCATTTAGTCCTACATTAGTCTCTCTCTCATTTAGTCCTACATTAGTCTCTCTGTCTCTCATTTAGTCCTACATTAGTCTCTCTGTCTCATTTAGTCCTACATTAGTCTCTCTGTCTCTCATTTAGTCCTACATTAGTCTCTCTGTCTCTCATTTAGTCCTACATTAGTCTCTCTGTCTCATTTAGTCCTACATTAGTCTCTCTGTCTCATTTAGTCCTACATTAGTCTCTCTGTCTCTCATTTTGTCCTACATTAGTCTCTCTCTCATTTAGTCCTACATTAGTCTCTCTCTCTCTGTCTCATTTAGTCCTACATTAGTCTCTCTCTCTCTCTCATTTAGTCCTACATTAGTCTCTCTCTCTCTCATTTAGTCCTACATTAGTCTCTCTGTCTCTCTCTCTCATTTAGTCCTACATTAGTCTCTCTGTCTCATTTAGTCATACATTAGTCTATCTCTCTCTCTCTCTCATTTAGTCCTACATTAGTCTCTCTGTCTCATTTAGTCCTACATTAGTCTCTCTCTCTCTCTCATTTAGTCCTACATTAGTCTCTCTCTCTCTCTCATTTAGTCCTACATTAGTCTCTCTGTCTCTCTCTCTCATTTAGTCCTACATTAGTCTCTCTGTCTCATTTAGTCCTACATTAGTCTCTCTGTCTCATTTAGTCCTACATTAGTCTCTCTGTCTCATTTAGTCCTACATTAGTCTCTCTGTCTCATTTAGTCCTTCATTAGTCTCTCTGTCTCATTTAGTCCCTACATTAGTCTCTCTGTCTCATTTAGTCCTACATTAGTCTCTCTCTCTCTCATTTAGTCCTACATTAGTCTCTCTCTCTCATTTAGTCCTACATTAGTCTCTCTCTCTCTCATTTAGTCCTACATTAGTCTCTCTCTCTCTCTCATTTAGTCCTACATTAGTCTCTCTCTCTCTCATTTAGTTCTACATTAGTCTCTCTCTCTCATTTAGTCCTACATTAGTCTCTCTGTCTCATTAGTCCTACATTAGTCTCTCTCTCTCTGTCTCATTTAGTCCTACATTAGTCTCTCTCTCTCTCATTTAGTCCTACATTAGTCTATCTCTCTCTCATTTAGTCCTACATTAGTCTCTCTGTCTCATTTAGTCCTACATTAGTCTCTCTCTCTCTGTCTCATTTAGTCCTACATTAGTCTCTCTCTCTCATTTAGTCCTACATTAGTCTCTCTCTCTCATTTAGTCCTACATTAGTCTCTCTCTCTCTCATTTAGTCCTACATTAGTCTCTCTCTCTCTCTCATTTAGTTCTACATTAGTCTCTCTCTCTCTCATTTAGTCCTACATTAGTCTCTCTGTCTCATTTAGTCCTACATTAGTCTCTCTCTCTCTGTCTCATTTAGTCCTACATTAGTCTCTCTCTCTCTCTCATTTAGTTCTACATTAGTCTCTCTCTCTCTCATTTAGTCCTACATTAGTCTCTCTGTCTCATTTAGTCCTACATTAGTCTCTCTCTCTCTGTCTCATTTAGTCCTACATTAGTCTCTCTCTCTCTCTCTCTCTCTCTCTCTCTCATTTAGGCCTACATTAGTCTCTCTCTCTCTCTCTCTCATTTAGGCCTACAATAGTCTTTCTATCTCTGTCTCTATCTCTCTCTGAATGTTGGACAAACTGCCCGTTTCATTGTGTCTCTCTCACTCACTCTTATTCTTGTATAATCCAAGCTGAAGAATCACACACTCTTGTGAACCTCCCCCCAATCATCCATTTGCATGTGGAAGCCAAGCACATGAGAAAAATGCAAAACTCAGCAGACCACTAACAGTATTCAAACACCATCACAACCTGTCTCTCTCTGTCTCTCTCTCTCTCTCCCGCCCCCCCCCCCCCCCCCCCCCCCCCAACCACCTCCAATGTAAATTACCCAGTATGGTTGTCAATATCCCAATGTACCCAACCCCCCCCACCCAACCTCCTCCAATGTACAGTTTCTACGTCAAATGTATATACTCCCTTTTCTTGACTCCTTCTGTATCACAAACAGTACTGTATTTGCAAATCTGGTATGTCATAAATGTATAGATGTAGCAGTACTGACTATCTGTATGTCATGTATGTCATATATGTCTATATGAATTGAAAATGGGGGACCCTGATGGAAACAAGACAAACGTCTTTCTCAGGTCTGCATCCCCTTAACAATTGTATGTATTGAGCCGTACTGTATTGTACCCATTCTGCAATCTGTTAAATAAAGTTTTCATTCATTCATTCATTCACTCTCTCTCTCTCTCTCTCTCTCTCTCTCTCTCTCTCTCTCTCTCTCTCTCTCTCTCTCTCTCTCTCTCTCTCTCTCTCTCTCTCTCTCTCAATTCAATTCAATTCAATTCAATTCAATTGGGCTTTATTGACATGGGAAACATACGTTTACATTGCCAAAGCCAAACAAAACAAAACAATCAAACAGAGAAAACAAAATAAATCAGTACATTACAGACGGAATTTCTAGTACAGTCTTTATGGTGGTTGCATTCCGCTGGATGTCCTTTTCTTGTCACAGCAGCTCACAAATCTTGCTGCTGTGTTTGCACATTCTTGTATTTCTCCCAGTAGGTATGGGAGTTTTGAGTTATTGTCCATGTTTTCAAAGTCTCTTTGGGTGTTTGCAATTTGTGGGAAGTATATGTCTCTGATGTCTTGGTATAGTGGGCAATTTGTTAAGAAGTGGAGCTCGGTTTCCACCTCATCTTGTGTGCAGTGGGTGCATAGTCTGTCTTCTCTTGGGAGCCAGGTCTGCCTATGGCGGCCTTTCTCAATGGCTAGGCTGTGCTCGCTGAGTCTATACCTAGTCAAGGATCTTCTTAGTTTTGGGTCAGTCACGGTGCTCAGGTATTCTGCCATTGTGTACTCTCTGTTTAGGGCCAAATAGCATTTCAATTTGCTCTGGTTTTGGGTTGTTTCTTTCCAATGTGTCAGATAGTTTTCTTTTTGTTTTCTTATAATTTGATTTAGTCCAGTGTGGTTACTGTCTGGTGGTTCTGCTTGTGTTTGTGAGCAGAGTCCCAGAACCATCTGGCTGAGTGGGCATCTATCGAGGGTCTCTCTGTGGGTGAGGGCTATGTTGTGGAGTGTGTTTGGGTCGCTTTCTTTTAGGTGGTTGTGGAATTTGAATGCTCTTTTTTGAATTTTTATGATTAGTGGGTATCTTCCTAGTTCTGCTCTGCATGCATTATTTGGCGTTTTCCGTTGGGTGCGGAGAATGGATTTGCAAAATTCTGCATGCAGAGTCTCAATTGGGTGTTTGTCCCATTTGGTGAAGTCTTGTTTGCAAGTGGGCCCCAGACTTCACAACCATATAGGGAAATCGGTTCTATGACGGAGTCTAATATTTTGAGCCAGATTTTGACTGGAATGTCTAATATGATGTTCCTTTTTATGGCATAAAAAGCCCTTCTTGCTTTGTCTCTCAGGTCGTTCACAGCTTGATTGAAGTTCCCTGTAGCACTGATGTTTAGGCCGAGATATGTGTAGTTTTTTGTGTGTTCTAGGGAAATTGTGTCTAGGAGGAATTTGTGTTTTTGTTGTTGTAGGCTGGGCCTTTTTTGGAATATCATAATTTTAGTTTTGTTTAGGTTTACTGTCAGTGCCCATGTCTGGGAGAATTTGTGCAGAAGTTCAAGGTGCTGCTGTAGCCCTTCTTTTGTTGGGGACAGCAGCACCAGGTCATCTGCGAACAGTAGGCATTTGACTTCTGTGTTTGCTAGGGGGATGCCAGGTGCTGCAGTTTGTTCCAATGTTTTTGCCAGTTCATTTATGTATATGTTGAAGAGGGTTGGACTCAAACTGCACCCCTGTCTAACCCCCCGGCATTGAGGGAAGAAGTCTGTGTGTTTTCCCTCAATCCTCACAGCACATGTGTTGTTGGTGTACATTGACTTTATGAGGTCGTAGGTTTTCCCTCCAATGCCACTATCTAACAGTTTGTACAGCAGACCCTCGTGCCAAATTGAGTCAAATGCTTTTTGGAAGTCAACGAAACAGGAGTATACTTTGCTTTTATTTTTATTTATTTGGTTGTCGATTAGGGTGCTGAGGGTGAGAATGTGGTCTGTTGTACGGTGATTTGGTAAGAAGCCAATCTGTGATTTGCTCAAGGTATTGTTGTTTGTGAGGAAATGTGTGAGTCTGTGGTTAATGATCATACAGAGGATTTTTCCAAGGTTGCTGTTGACACAGATCCCACGGTAATTGTTTGGGTCATATTTGTCTCCCTTTTTGTGGAGCGGTGTTATGAGTCCTTGGTTCCAGATATTGGGGAAGATCCCGGAGCTAAGGACAATGTTAAGGAGTTTTAGTATAGCCAATTGGAATTTGGAGTCTGTGAATATGATCATTTCATTTAGGATACCATCCGCTCCGCAGGCCTTCTTGATTTTAAGTGATTTTATTTTGTCCTGTAGTTCTTGTAGTGTAATTGGGGAGTCTAGCGGGTTCTGGTAGTCTTTTATGGTTGACTCCAGGCTTTGTAGTTTGTCTTGTATGTGTTTTGCTGTTCATTTTTTTGTATTGGGCTAAAGAGATTGGAGAAGTGGTTTACCCATACATCTCCATTTTGGATGGGTAGCTCCTCGTGGTGTTGTTTGTTTATTTTGTTCCAGTTTTCCCAGAAGTTGTTTGCTTTTATAGATTCCTCTATATCTTGTAGCTGGTTTCTAATATGCTATCTAATATTTATTATTATAGAAAATGGGAGAAAAAGTAGATAAAAAAAATAAAAAATAAACCATTGTACTGACGGCTATAATGTAATGTATTATTCATTTATTATTATAATTATAATGTATAATG
>NW_028170201.1:0-8000 GCF_963971535.1 Notolepis coatsorum
CCTCCAAAGAATACTGAAAGATTACTGGAGACAGGGCTTGAACTTGAAAAATATTTGAAAATATGCTTCCTTTCCTTTGTTACTAGTTACTCTTGGCTGCTTCCTGGTGCTCCTTCTACTTCCTCTACTTCTTAATTTTCTTGGCATTGTGCTGCAGGCATGATTATAATTAATCCTGTTTAATTACTTTGTAATGTTTCACAACTCACTACTCAGATAACCTTCAGCTTCTATCCCCTGCATCAGAATGCTGCATTGACATACTACATTATTCATTAATTGAATTGTATAATGTATGTATTAATTACATTTATTAATTAATTTAATTGTATAATTTTTTTTTTTTTTTTTTTTTACACATAATGCATGTGTGTGTGCCTCCCCTCTTTCTATCTCTCCCTGTATGTGTGTGTGCCTCTTCTCCCTCTGTGTGTGTGTCTGTGTGTCTGCCTCGCCTATCTCTATCTCTCCCTGTGTGTGTGTGTGTGTGTGCATACGCTTCCCCTCTCTCTGTCTCTCCCTCCTTATATACTTCTATTTCTTTTGATCCAGGGATCTCTGAGTAATCTGTTCAGCAGAGCAGGCTGTGCGCAAACAGGAATGTATTTATGTGTCTAAAGTAAAAGAAAGAGCTTTTTTTCTCTCTAGGAGGCAAAACGGCAGGTGCTCAAGCAGCCTTTGAGGTATATGTAGGCACATGCCATTCCGATGTCCAAGTCAAGGAATTCCCCTCTTCTACAGTAGTAGGTACATGCCACTGCCGCTTGTGGGAAATTATTATCAGGCTTGAGAATATTCAGTTAACTTTGTACTTATTTTATATTTACCTTATTGGGGACATTGATCTAAGTTAAAAGTTATTATTAAATGTTATTAGGTACAATCATTATCGATATAGAATATTGAGTATGAATTATGACATATTGTACGTTTTGTCAGCAAAAACATAACATAAGCTATGCATTTGAACCTAGGTTTGGTGGGAAAATACACAGATGCCATGTTTGGGATTGGCCACCGAGTCGACCATACACCTATGGACAGGTGTATGGTCTCTCTCTCTTTCTGGCTGGTCTTTCTCTGCTTCTATCTTTAATCTCTTGTATTCTCTATCTATTCTCTTATTTCCTACTATTAATACTTCTCTATCCCCTTCCTTGTTATTCTTTCGTCATATTCCGCTGTCATGTCATTAATGTCTGTTAATCAAATCAAATCAAATCAAATTTATTTCTAAGGCCCGACAACACACGTTAATGTCCCCATGGGCCGTACAAGTCTTCTTTAAACAAGTCAAGAAGAAAACATAACATTAATTAGTCAAGAACAGAACAAGAACACCATAAGGTCCAACAAATTTTAAATAAATGAAAGAATGCAAGCACTCCCAGACATACCCCACGCGAAGGTAAGGAAAAACTCACTAAAACCTAACAATAGGGAAAAATGCTCCACAGGCAGTGTGGAGGAGAGAAACCTTAGAAGGGCCATTCAAGGGGGGATCTCCCTTCTTAGATGTCGGTGATAGTAGTGTTGCAGACTAACAGTGTTAGAGTTAAGTGTTCCATGGACCACCCCACGTAAATATGATCTCATTATGATTTAGATTTTTTCAATAAATACAAGACATATTGTTTGCTGTTTGCTGTCTAACGCCTGTCCTGTCTCCCTGTCTCCCTGTCTCCCTGTCTCCCTGTGAGTTGCTGTCCCGGAGTCTCCCTGTCTCCCTGTGAGTTGCTGTCCCGGAGTGATGACCGGAGTGCTGGATGTCCCTTTCTGCGCCGCCCCCTGTCTCCCTGTCTCCGGCTGTCTCGGAGTTATGACCGGAGTGTTGAATGTCCCGTGATTAAGACGGGGAGGACGCGACCCTCTTTGCGCCGCCCCTGTGCCTCAAATAGATCCGCTATCAGCTCTATCTTTAATCTTTCAAAATGTTCAGTTGCTGGCGGCTAGGTGGCGCAGTGGGCAAGGCGCTCGCCACCAACGCAGGAGATGCTGGGTTCGAGTCCAGCTCTCAGCGTTGCTACCAGCTTGGCTGGTCGTTCATACTAATACAATTGGCAGTATTAGGGGGTGGGAAGCTGGTGGGTGGGGATCGGACGTTGTGGACAGCGACTCCTACAGGTTGGTTGGTGCGCCTGCGCAGTAGAATCAGGAAGCGACGAGGGCGGCGTGTCCCTCCCACGCAGACCCTCGCCGCTGAGAGATGGCGCTGTGCAGGTGAAAAGATGCGACGGCTGCCTCCTTGAGTACCGGAGGGGACACGTGATGCAAGGCTTCGTCCACATTACAGCCGACCAGTGGGAGGCATGGCCTAACAGCGTTTGAGACAGGGGAGGGTAGAATTAAACAATACGAAAATTGGGGATGGGAGAAAAATAGAAAAATGGGGAGAAAAAGTAGATAAAAAAAAATAAAAATCAGTTGCTATCGCTATCAGCTCTATCTTACATTTTTCTAAATGTTCAGTTGCTATTGCATGCACTCATCTGTGTTTCACTACACACATGAGTGCATGCTTACCAACTGTCCGTCTGCAACACTACTATCACCGACATCTAAGAAGGGAGATCCCCCCCTTGAATTGGCCCTTCTAAGGTTTCTCTCCTCCACATTGCCTGTGGTGCATTTTTTCCTATTGCTAGGTTTTAGTGAGTTTTTCCTTACCTTCGCGTGGGGTATGTCTGGGACTCAGTGTTTGCATTCATTTATTTTGCATTTATTTTAAATTTGTTGGACCTTATGGTGTTCTTTTTTTTGTTCTTGACTTATTGTGATGTTTCTTCTTGACTTGTTTAAAGAAGATGTGTCCGGCCCATGGGGACATTAACGTGTGTTGTCGGGCCTTACAAATGAATTTGATTTGATTTGATTTGAACTTTTTTCCAGCGTCTAACATTCTATATCATTCTGTCCTGATCCGAGGAGTAACAAAACGACCCACAAGCTGATGTGTGCCATTACCTCAATCACTTGTATTACACTGCCACCTGGTGGAGGTAAAAAGTTATTATCTTTTTTTGAATTATCTTTTTCCTCCTTCTTTTTTCCGATTTTCTCCCATCCCAATGTTAGTCGTTATGCCTATTCCCAATCCCCTTCCTGGTCGTTGCGCACTCTACCCCCTACCGTCGGTCCGGGAGGGTGGAGACTATCACATGCCTCCTCCGACACATGTGTACCCAGCCCACCGCTTATTTTCACCTGGCAGCGCGGACTCTCACTGGGAGAGTGTAACGTGTGGAAGGTCACACTACCTCTCCTAGATCTTTCCCTTGCTGTGCAGGCGCCCCGACCGAACTGTAGGAGTCGCTGTTTACAACGACCAGGACCCACCCTCGCCGGGTTTCCCACCCGCTAACACTGCCAATTGTGTTCGTATGGACGGTCGGCCAACCCGGAAGCACCACAGCTGGATTCTATCCCACTGTCTCTGTGGTGGTAGACAGACGCTTAGTCCGCTGCGCTACCCGGCCGCCGTAAAAAGTAATTCTAAACAGACACACTTGGTTATCATTCCCGGTAGTTCCCTAATCAGTCAGACATGGCAGAGTTAGCACTCAAGCTTTCCCGAATCTCTGCAGGGGACCAATAAAGGAATATCTTATCTTATCTTAACTTAAAAGGTTGGGAATCACCAAAACCACGAGAAGTCCTTGCTTAGAGAGTCATGACTGTGCACAAAAAAATATCAGACTAATCGGCCCCACACACCCAACCAACCAAATGCATGCAGGCTGCCACCTGGTGAAGATTATTAGGCAGTAGAGTATGTCCTATTACAGACATGGCAACAAGGTGGCATATATACCTGACTCGTTCATGTTTACCAACTCATCCGTAGGTCAAGCAGCAAAGAGAGATTCTCCTGTTCGTTGGCGTTTCCTTGGGGACAGGGCACCCATTCTTGGCTCAAAATAAAGAATTGTGGATTGTGCTATGGGGAGCCGGAAATCGACCTATTGACTTTTCCTTGTTTCCTCTTAAATCATATCATATTGATTGATTGATTGAAAAGTTTATTAACAGATTGCAGAATGGGTACAGTACAGTACATCTCAATACATACAATTGTTAAGGGGATGCAGACCAGAGAAAGACTTTCGTCTTGTTTCCACCAGGGTCCCCCATTTTCAATTCATCATAACATATATGACATACATGACATACAGATAGACAGTACTGCTACATCTATACATTTATGACATATCAGATTTGCAAATACAGTACTGTTTGTGATACAAAAGTGTCCAGAAAAGGAGTGTATATACATTTGGCGTAGAAACTGTACATTGGAGGAGGTTGGTGGGGTGGGGTTGGGTGGGTTGGGTGAGGGCTGTACATTGGAGGTGGGGGGGGGGGGGGGTTGGGTAGGGGACACACACACATTTTACACTGTACATTGGAATATTGACAAAGCCTTACTTGGTCATTTACTGTACAACTAGGTTAGGACATTTGTAGGGGCCAGTTTCGAATTGCAGTCTCACGTAGGTGTTTTTTGAGAGTGTTTTTGAAGGTGGGTAGTGATTCACATTCCTTTACAGCTTTAGGCAGGGCGTTCCACATTGATGTGGCATAATTGCGAAACGTGTTTAGTCCCTTGTTTGAGCCGAATCTGGGTTTTACATGATTTGTGGAGCTCCCTCTGGTGTTGTGATCGTGGTATTCACTGACCTTTGGGAAGTATTTTGACATGTACATGGGTACCTTGGTCGCGTAGTGTATCTTGTAGACCAGGCCCATTGCAAGTTGCTGTACTCTGTCGTCTACTCTAAGCCATCCTAGGTTGTCAAAGTGGGCAGGGGTGAGGTGGGTTCTAGGAGTCAGGTCAAGTAGTAGTCTGACTAGCTTGTTTTGAGATGTTTGTAATTTGTTTTTTAGTGCCTTTGAGGTGCTTTGGTACCATGAGGTGCAAGCATAGTCGTAGTACCCTTGAATGAGTGCTCCTGCTAGAGTCTTCAGGGTATTCTTGTTTACCAGAGAGGAGATCCGGTACAAGAATCGCGTTCGTTGGTTGACTTTTTTTATTACATTGGATGCCATTTTGTCACAGGAAAGATTAGCCTCGAGGATGGAACCCAGGTAGGTAATTTCATCTTTCCTTGTGATAATATTGTCACCCACTGTAACCGAGAAGCCGTCGGTCTTGCTGAGTTTGTTATTTGAGCCGAAGAGAATGGACTCTGTTTTGCCCATGTGTAATGATAGTTTGTTGTCGGCGAGCCATATGCAGATTTTGCCTAGTTCCGAGCTGAGGGCTTTTTCAACCTGTAACTTGTTCTTGTCAGAGACCAGCAGGGCTGAGTCGTCCGCAAACAGGAACAAGTTGCAGTCACAAGCTGACGACATGTCATTTGCATAAATTAGGAATAGTAGCGGTCCTAGTATGCTTCCTTGTGGAACACCACAGCTCACTGTGAGGGGGGGGGATAGGGTACCGTTTACTTCCACCATCTGTTCCCTCCCCTCCAGGTAGGATTGTATCCAGCTCACTGATAAACTATCAAAACCAATTGCTTTTAGCTTGTCAATCAGAATGGTGTGATTGACAGTGTCGAAGGCCTTTTGTAGGTCCAGCATGACCATGCCGCAGTATTTGCCCGCGTCCACCTCTTGTTTGATGTGGTCGTTCAAGTAGAGAAGGCATGTGTCAGTGGAGTGGGATGTTCTGAAGCCAGATTGGAATTCGTAGATTAGATTTTTTTCCGCGAGGTACTTTTCGATCTGTTCGTATACTATTTTTTCCATGACTTTCGAGATGGATGTAAGGATAGAAACAGGGCGGTAGTTACCCGGGTCTAATTTGCTGCCCTTTTTGTGCAGGGGTGTTACTCTCGCAATTTTGAAGTCCTTGGGGACGTGTCCCTGTTTTATGGAGAGGTTTATTATGTGTGTGATGACTGGGGTGATGGCTGCTGCTGAGTCTCTGAGGAATTTGGAGGGGATGTTGTCATGGCCAGTGGCCTTGTTTGGTTGGAGGGCGCTCAGTTTTTTGAGTACCTCATCTGTAGTTACTATTTCCAGTTTGAAGTCGTCTTTGTGGACGCCTAGGTTCATGTAGTATGCTACTATGTGTTCTACCCCATACTGCCCTGAGTGGGAGGGTAGTTTGTTTACCAGTGTTGTGGCTATGTTTGTGAAGAAAGTGTTTAAGTAATTGGCTACATCCAGCTTGTCTGTGATGAGCGTGTTGTCCGTCTTTATGTTTATGTTTGAGAACCTGGTTTTGAGTTTTTTACTGCAGCCTAGTTGATTGTTGAGTAATTTCCAAAGTTCACGTGGTTTATTTTTGTTTTCCTCGGTTTTGTCATTGATGAAATTTTTTTTAGCAGTTTTGATCATGGAGTTTACGTCATTTCTTAGTCTGTTTCTTTCTAGTTTGAGTTCAGTCACGTGGTCTTGGAGTTCACTGCTCGTGCTTTTGGTAAGCTTTGACTGACTTTTACGAAACTCAGAGCATTTTTTGTCTCTGGCTTTCATAGCGGTCAGTATTTCAGTGTGCATCCATGGCTCAGCGCGATTTTTTACCCTGGTGGTTCTTAGGGGGGCCATTTTGTTTAGTATTGATGAAAATTTGGTTTTGAAGCCAAGCCAAGTTTCTTCAACCAGTGTACCATTGAGTTCATCTGACCAGTCCAGACTCTCCAGTTCAAGGTTAAAGGCCTCGCTAGAGTAGGTTTTGAGGTCTCTAGATGTGACTGTTTTGTGACAGCCAGCCTTTAGTTTTAGCTTTTTGCGGGTACAGAATATCATGTAATGATCACTTAACCCGCATGCTATAACCCCTTTACTGGAGATCTTGGACTTGTCAGAGGTCAGTATGAGGTCAATGGTAGTCTGAGTTGATTCACATATCCTTGTGGGTTGGGTGATTAGTTGGCTGAGGCCGTGCAGATCACAAAACCTATTGAAGGATTTGAAGACGGGTGCATTTTTTTGTTGCATATCCGTGTTCCAATCCCCAATAAGAATTTTTTCCGCATCCTCAGCTCCAGCTAAGCACACATCCAAAGTATCATAAAAGCCAGTTTGATCTGGCGGTCTGTATATTGTGCCGACTAGAACAGATTTTGCCCTTTCAAATAAAATTTCCACCCATACGGTTTCAATTGCCTCATGATGAAGGTCAGTACGGGTAATGAATTTGGTGTCCTTATGTATGTACATACAAACACCACCTCCATACTGGTTTCTGTCATTACGGACTATAGTATAGTTCTCTATTTCTATTTCAGGGTCTGTTACAGATGGATCAAGTTTAGTTTCAGTAAAGCAAATTATGTCTACCTTACCGCTCATAAACAGGTTTCTTAATTCGTCCAGCTTATGCTTAATGCTGTTTACATTAAGGTGAAAGATGTGTAGTCCGTTTTTATTAGCTGTGTTATTGATGTCTTCGAGTTCCATATCATATTCTTTTATAGATATAGAGTTGTTCTGGTTTTGATGTAATGGTCTAGTTTTCACACAATATTAAGTTCTGTGGCTGCTGAGAATGGCTTATCCCTATTTCCTGGTGAAGGTACAGGCACCACCACTGATCGTTCACTCTGAAACGTCCGGCCCTGCCCCGAACGCCGCAGAAGTTAATATTGTGTGAAAACTAGACCATTACATCAAAACCAGAACAACTCTACAACAATAAAAAGATAAATAATTGACCACAGATCTACCCTTAAGCAACGGACAACCCAGTCCACATTTTTGGGAGCAGGTGCTCAACCAAAAAGAAAGGGCACCCTTTTCCCTTTTTACTGTACTGTCTCGCACTTTGCCTCTTAATCAGTCTCTCTCTCTCTCTCTCTCTCTCTCTCTCTCTCTCTCTCTCTCTCTCTCTCTCTCTCTCTCTCTCTCTCTCTCTCTCTCTCTCTCTCTCTCTCTCTCTCTCTCCCTCTTTCTTGCAGTACTGAGCCTTCAATGTCTAAATTATGGTCAAAAGTATGACATAAGTGGAGACAACAGACCACATATGAGCTTAAAGCAATCAATAACCTATA
>NW_028170200.1:0-1000 GCF_963971535.1 Notolepis coatsorum
AGTACATACAGTACAACGGAAATAAGTTGGCATCTAAGTGCAAATGTAACAGTGAAGTGAAATGTAGCAATATACAATGTACAAGTGATTAAACTGGAGTGTATATAAATTTGTTCTGAGTAAGAATGGTCAGTTATACTGTTCAGATGTATGCACAGTATGAGAACACTATGGTAGTAATACTGGCCAGTAGTATAACTAGTAAGATTAGGTAAGTGATACATACAGATATAGATATAGTATACAGGTATATAAAAAAGATAAAATATGTACAGTATGTAGACACAATATCAAATATGTACAGTATGTAGACACAAGATCAAATATGTATAGTATGTAGACACAAGATAAAATATGTACAGTATGTAGACACAAGATCAAATATGTACAGTATGTAGACACACAATCAAATATTTATGACGGGTTGCTCACTGTAAGCAAACGGCTGAATGTAATTAATATGGGGGTTCGGGTTAAAGTCAGAAGAGAGAGGACAAGAGACGAGGGGAAGGCCATGAAGAACATATTATTTCAACCACATTGCCACCTTTATGCGGCGGCCCAACACCGTCATGTGCTTCTTGTATACTAATAAGGAGGTGTAGTCTGACGTCACTTTGACATATAGGGATTTATCATTGGGAAAATGTATTATCGGCTATTGTAATAATTCTGCCTCATGAACATTGGCAAGCTTTCCATTTTTTGCACAAAATTAGTTCCCTTCTATCACTAACATTATTGTTTAAGCATTTTTGGTTGAAATAAAGTTAGTTATAAGGTTGTTTAATTTGTCGTAAAAAAATAACTACACTTAGTAGAACGCCTGTCGTTCAGTGCTGTCGCCTAATACACGTCACGGCCATTGTGTAGTTCCTCAGTGAACGAAAACATAAATGTTGTTATTTTGCTACCTTTACAATTAATTGCGGATTTTTCATGTTGAGCTATATATATTGTGGATGAATACACACAGAAAGGTACCAATGTTCCAATGTTC
>NW_028170199.1:0-17500 GCF_963971535.1 Notolepis coatsorum
GAAACAGATCCTGGAGCTGCTCTGTAGAGACACGTGTCAACATGTAACAGTGATGCTGTCGTTATGAAACAGATCCTGGAGCTGCTCTGTAGAGACACGTGTCAACATGTAACAGTGATGCTGTCGTTATGAAACAGATCCTGGAGCTGCTCTGTAGAGACACGTGTCAACATGTAACAGTGATGCTGTCGTTATGAAACAGATCCTGGAGCTGCTCTGTAGAGACACGTGTCAACATGTAACAGTGATGCTGTCGTTATGAAACAGATCCTGGAGCTGCTCTGTAGAGACACGTGTCAACATGTAACAGTGATGCTGTCGTTATGAAACAGATCCTGGAGCTGCTCTGTAGAGACACGTGTCAACATGTAACAGTGATGCTGTCGTTATGAAACAGATCCTGGAGCTGCTCTGTAGAGACACGTGTCAACATGTAACAGTGATGCTGTCGTTATGAAACAGATCCTGGAGCTGCTCTGTAGAGACACGTGTCAACATGTAACAGTGATGCTGTCGTTATGAAACAGATCCTGGAGCTGCTCTGTAGAGACACGTGTCAACATGTAACAGTGATGCTGTCGTTATGAAACAGATCCTGGAGCTGCTCTGTAGAGACACGTGTCAACATGTAACAGTGATGCTGTCGTTATGAAACAGATCCTGGAGCTGCTCTGTAGAGACACGTGTCAACATGTAACAGTGATGCTGTCGTTATGAAACAGATCCTGGAGCTGCTCTGTAGAGACACGTGTCAACATGTAACAGTGATGCTGTCGTTATGAAACAGATCCTGGAGCTGCTCTGTAGAGACACGTGTCAACATGTAACAGTGATGCTGTCGTTATGAAACAGATCCTGGAGCTGCTCTGTAGAGACACGTGTCAACATGTAACAGTGATGCTGTCGTTATGAAACAGATCCTGGAGCTGCTCTGTAGAGACACGTGTCAACATGTAACAGTGATGCTGTCGTTATGAAACAGATCCTGGAGCTGCTCTGTAGAGACACGTGTCAACATGTAACAGTGATGCTGTCGTTATGAAACAGATCCTGGAGCTGCTCTGTAGAGACACGTGTCAACATGTAACAGTGATGCTGTCGTTATGAAACAGATCCTGGAGCTGCTCTGTAGAGACACGTGTCAACATGTAACAGTGATGCTGTCGTTATGAAACAGATCCTGGAGCTGCTCTGTAGAGACACGTGTCAACATGTAACAGTGATGCTGTCGTTATGAAACAGATCCTGGAGCTGCTCTGTAGAGACACGTGTCAACATGTAACAGTGATGCTGTCGTTATGAAACAGATCCTGGAGCTGCTCTGTAGAGACACGTGTCAACATGTAACAGTGATGCTGTCGTTATGAAACAGATCCTGGAGCTGCTCTGTAGAGACACGTGTCAACATGTAACAGTGATGCTGTCGTTATGAAACAGATCCTGGAGCTGCTCTGTAGAGACACGTGTCAACATGTAACAGTGATGCTGTCGTTATGAAACAGATCCTGGAGCTGCTCTGTAGAGACACGTGTCAACATGTAACAGTGATGCTGTCGTTATGAAACAGATCCTGGAGCTGCTCTGTAGAGACACGTGTCAACATGTAACAGTGATGCTGTCGTTATGAAACAGATCCTGGAGCTGCTCTGTAGAGACACGTGTCAACATGTAACAGTGATGCTGTCGTTATGAAACAGATCCTGGAGCTGCTCTGTAGAGACACGTGTCAACATGTAACAGTGATGCTGTCGTTATGAAACAGATCCTGGAGCTGCTCTGTAGAGACACGTGTCAACATGTAACAGTGATGCTGTCGTTATGAAACAGATCCTGGAGCTGCTCTGTAGAGACACGTGTCAACATGTAACAGTGATGCTGTCGTTATGAAACAGATCCTGGAGCTGCTCTGTAGAGACACGTGTCAACATGTAACAGTGATGCTGTCGTTATGAAACAGATCCTGGAGCTGCTCTGTAGAGACACGTGTCAACATGTAACAGTGATGCTGTCGTTATGAAACAGATCCTGGAGCTGCTCTGTAGAGACACGTGTCAACATGTAACAGTGATGCTGTCGTTATGAAACAGATCCTGGAGCTGCTCTGTAGAGACACGTGTCAACATGTAACAGTGATGCTGTCGTTATGAAACAGATCCTGGAGCTGCTCTGTAGAGACACGTGTCAACATGTAACAGTGATGCTGTCGTTATGAAACAGATCCTGGAGCTGCTCTGTAGAGACACGTGTCAACATGTAACAGTGATGCTGTCGTTATGAAACAGATCCTGGAGCTGCTCTGTAGAGACACGTGTCAACATGTAACAGTGATGCTGTCGTTATGAAACAGATCCTGGAGCTGCTCTGTAGAGACACGTGTCAACATGTAACAGTGATGCTGTCGTTATGAAACAGATCCTGGAGCTGCTCTGTAGAGACACGTGTCAACATGTAACAGTGATGCTGTCGTTATGAAACAGATCCTGGAGCTGCTCTGTAGAGACACGTGTCAACATGTAACAGTGATGCTGTCGTTATGAAACAGATCCTGGAGCTGCTCTGTAGAGACACGTGTCAACATGTAACAGTGATGCTGTCGTTATGAAACAGATCCTGGAGCTGCTCTGTAGAGACACGTGTCAACATGTAACAGTGATGCTGTCGTTATGAAACAGATCCTGGAGCTGCTCTGTAGAGACACGTGTCAACATGTAACAGTGATGCTGTCGTTATGAAACAGATCCTGGAGCTGCTCTGTAGAGACACGTGTCAACATGTAACAGTGATGCTGTCGTTATGAAACAGATCCTGGAGCTGCTCTGTAGAGACACGTGTCAACATGTAACAGTGATGCTGTCGTTATGAAACAGATCCTGGAGCTGCTCTGTAGAGACACGTGTCAACATGTAACAGTGATGCTGTCGTTATGAAACAGATCCTGGAGCTGCTCTGTAGAGACACGTGTCAACATGTAACAGTGATGCTGTCGTTATGAAACAGATCCTGGAGCTGCTCTGTAGAGACACGTGTCAACATGTAACAGTGATGCTGTCGTTATGAAACAGATCCTGGAGCTGCTCTGTAGAGACACGTGTCAACATGTAACAGTGATGCTGTCGTTATGAAACAGATCCTGGAGCTGCTCTGTAGAGACACGTGTCAACATGTAACAGTGATGCTGTCGTTTGAAACAGATCCTGGAGCTGCTCTGTGGAGACACGTGTCAACATGTAACAGTGATGCTGTCGTTATGAAACAGATCCTGGAGCTGCTCTGTAGAGACACGTGTCAACATGTAACAGTGATGCTGTCGTTATGAAACAGATCCTGGAGCTGCTCTGTAGAGACACGTGTCAACATGTAACAGTGATGCTGTCGTTATGAAACAGATCCTGGAGCTGCTCTGTGGAGACATGTGTCAACATGTAACAGTGATGCTGTCGTTATGAAACAGATCCTGGAGCTGCTCTGTAGAGACACGTGTCAACATGTAACAGTGATGCTGTCGTTATGAAACAGATCCTGGAGCTGCTCTGTGGAGACACGTGTCAACATGTAACAGTGATGCTGTCGTTATGAAACAGATCCTGGAGCTGCTCTGTAGAGACACGTGTCAACATGTAACAGTGATGCTGTCGTTATGAAACAGATCCTGGAGCTGCTCTGTGGAGACACGTGTCAACATGTAACAGTGATGTTGTCGTTATGAAACAGATCCTGGAGCTGCTCTGTGGAGACACGTGTCAACATGTAACAGTGATGCTGTGGTTATGAAACAGATCCTGGAGCTGCTCTGTAGAGACACGTGTCAACATGTAACAGTGATGCTGTCGTTATGAAACAGATCCTGGAGCTGCTCTGTAGAGACACGTGTCAACATGTAACAGTGATGCTGTCGTTATGAAACAGATCCTGGAGCTGCTCTGTAGAGACACGTGTCAACATGTAACAGTGATGCTGTCGTTATGAAACAGATCCTGGAGCTGCTCTGTAGAGACACGTGTCAACATGTAACAGTGATGCTGTCGTTATGAAACAGATCCTGGAGCTGCTCTGTAGAGACACGTGTCAACATGTAACAGTGATGCTGTCGTTATGAAACAGATCCTGGAGCTGCTCTGTAGAGACACGTGTCAACATGTAACAGTGATGCTGTCGTTATGAAACAGATCCTGGAGCTGCTCTGTAGAGACACGTGTCAACATGTAACAGTGATGCTGTCGTTATGAAACAGATCCTGGAGCTGCTCTGTAGAGACACGTGTCAACATGTAACAGTGATGCTGTCGTTATGAAACAGATCCTGGAGCTGCTCTGTGGAGACACGTGTCAACATGTAACAGTGATGCTGTCGTTATGAAACAGATCCTGGAGCTGCTCTGTAGAGACACGTGTCAACATGTAACAGTGATGCTGTCGTTATGAAACAGATCCTGGAGCTGCTCTGTAGAGACACGTGTCAACATGTAACAGTGATGCTGTCGTTATGAAACAGATCCTGGAGCTGCTCTGTAGAGACACGTGTCAACATGTAACAGTGATGCTGTCGTTATGAAACAGATCCTGGAGCTGCTCTGTAGAGACACGTGTCAACATGTAACAGTGATGCTGTCGTTATGGAACAGATCCTGGAGCTGCTCTGTAGAGACACGTGTCAACATGTAACAGTGATGCTGTCGTTATGAAACAGATCCTGGAGCTGCTCTGTGGAGGCACGTGTCAACATGTAACAGTGATGCTGTGGTTATGAAACAGATCCTGGAGCTGCTCTGTAGAGACACGTGTCAACATCTAACAGTGATGCTGTCGTTATGAAACAGATCCTGGAGCTGCTCTGTAGAGACACGTGTCAACATGTAACAGTGATGCTGTCGTTATGAAACAGATCCTGGAGCTGCTCTGTAGAGACACGTGTCAACATGTAACAGTGATGCTGTCGTTATGAAACAGATCCTGGAGCTGCTCTGTGGAGACACGTGTCAACATGTAACAGTGATGCTGTGGTTATGAAACAGATCCTGGAGCTGCTCTGTAGAGACACGTGTCAACATGTAACAGTGATGCTGTCGTTATGAAACAGATCCTGGAGCTGCTCTGTGGAGACACGTGTCAACATGTAACAGTGATGCTGTGGTTATGAAACAGATCCTGGAGCTGCTCTGTAGAGACACGTGTCAACATGTAACAGTGATGCTGTCGTTATGAAACAGATCATGGAGCTGCTCTGTGGAGACACGTGTCAACATGTAACAGTGATGCTGTCGTTATGAAACAGATCCTGGAGCTGCTCTGTAGAGACACGTGTCAACATGTAACAGTGATGCTGTGGTTATGAAACAGATCCTGGAGCTGCTCTGTAGAGACACGTGTCAACATGTAACAGTGATGCTGTGGTTATGAAACAGATCCTGGAGCTGCTCTGTAGAGACACGTGTCAACATGTAACAGTGATGCTGTCGTTATGAAACAGATCATGGAGCTGCTCTGTGGAGACACGTGTCAACATGTAACAGTGATGCTGTCGTTATGAAACAGATCCTGGAGCTGCTCTGTAGAGACACGTGTCAACATGTAACAGTGATGCTGTCGTTATGAAACAGATCCTGGAGCTGCTCTGTGGAGACACGTGTCAACATGTAACAGTGATGCTGTCGTTATGAAACAGATCCTGGAGCTGCTCTGTGGAGACACGTGTCAACATGTAACAGTGATGCTGTCGTTATGAAACAGATCCTGGAGCTGCTCTGTAGAGACACGTGTCAACATGTAACAGTGATGCTGTCGTTATGAAACAGATCCTGGAGCTGCTCTGTAGAGACACGTGTCAACATGTAACAGTGATGCTGTCGTTATGAAACAGATCCTGGAGCTGCTCTGTAGAGACACGTGTCAACATGTAACAGTGATGCTGTCGTTATGAAACAGATCCTGGAGCTGCTCTGTAGAGACACATGTCAACATGTAACAGTGATGCTGTCGTTATGAAACAGATCCTGGAGCTGCTCTGTAGAGACACGTGTCAACATGTAACAGTGATGCTGTCGTTATGAAACAGATCCTGGAGCTGCTCTGTAGAGACACGTGTCAACATGTAACAGTGATGCTGTCGTTATGAAACAGACCCTGGAGCTGCTCTGTAGAGACACGTGTCAACATGTAACAGTGATGCTGTCGTTATGAAACAGATCCTGGAGCTGCTCTGTAGAGACACGTGTCAACATGTAACAGTGATGCTGTCGTTATGAAACAGACCCTGGAGCTGCTCTGTAGAGACACGTGTCAACATGTAACAGTGATGCTGTCGTTATGAAACAGATCCTGGAGCTGCTCTGTAGAGAGAATAGTGGAACAATTCATTTTCTGATTCAAAGCTCTAACATTTAAATGTTAAATTGATTTTGATTAAAGTAATTAAAATAAAAAAGCAAGAAAATAAAGCAACCGGAGAACTGACTCTCACCACCTAACCTGTCGGGGTACCTTATATATACTGCACCTGTGTGTACTGTACACTTTACTTACTCATAGTATATATTCAGATGTGGGTGAAGTGTTATTGACCATATTTATTGTAACGTATAATATAACTGACAGACCCTCACCTTTGATCACACTGCCTACTTGCTCATATTCAGAGTTAATTAGCGATATTGTTTATTTGTATCTGTACTATAATTGTATTGCCTATATTCATGTCTTCTACTATTACCCTGCCCATACCTGTACCTCCCCTCCCCCATCCCCCATGCTGCTATGACACACCTATAACCCTGCTTAGCTTTTAAATATTAAATATAAAAGAAAAAAAGATATTCCCCAAGGGGATCGATGATCTATCAGTGGCCTGCAGTGTTTTCACCTCATCGTGTCGCCTCAGCTCAGCTCTCCTGGAGCCTCGACGGAGGTGAAACCAAAACCAGTACCAAACCGGTACTTTCCACAAGTCCGGCCCAATGGAAAAGCAGAAAGGGCGAGTAGAGAGTGTAGCCGGGCCGGTACCAGGCGCTGTGAGAACACCGTGTGCAGAGTTGTAATGGTTCATGCAGCCTCACTGTGTGGGTGGCCCTATCACCCAGCTCTCACCCAGCCTGGAGACAGGTACTGCCCCTCTGTGCAGGTGTGGCCCTATCACCCACCTCTCACCCAGCCTGGAGACAGGTACTGCCCCTCTGTGCAGGTGTGGCCCTATCACCCAGCTCTCACCCAGCCTGGAGACAGGTACTGCCCCTCTGTGCAGGTGTGGCCCTATCACCCAGCTCTCACCCAGCCTGGAGACAGGTACTGCCCCTCTGTGCAGGTGTGGCCCTATCACCCAGCTCTCACCCAGCCTGGAGACAGGTACTGCCCCTCTGTGCAGGTGTGGCCCTATCACCCAGCTCTCACCCAGCCTGGAGACAGGTACTGCCCCTCTGTGCAGGTGTGGCCCTATCACCCAGCTCTCACCCAGCCTGGAGACAGGTACTGCCCCTCTGTGCAGGTGTGGCCCTATCACCCAGCTCTCACCCAGCCTGGAGACAGGTACTGCCCCTCTGTGCAGGTGTGGCCCTATCACCCAGCTCTCACCCAGCCTGGAGACAGGTACTGCCCCTCTGTGTGGGTGTGGCCCTATCACCCAGCTCTCACCCAGCCTGGAGACAGGTACTGCCCCTCTGTGCAGGTGTGGCCCTATCACCCAGCTCTCACCCAGCCTGGAGACAGGTACTGCCCCTCTGTGCAGGTGTGGCCCTATCACCCAGCTCTCACCCAGCCTGGAGACAGGTACTGCCCCTCTGTGCAGGTGTGGCCCTATCACCCAGCTCTCACCCAGCCTGGAGACAGGTACTGCCCCTCTGTGCAGGTGTGGCCCTATCACCCAGCTCTCACCCAGCCTGGAGACAGGTACTGCCCCTCTGTGCAGGTGTGGCCCTATCACCCAGCTCTCACCCAGCCTGGAGACAGGTACTGCCCCTCTGTGCAGGTGTGGCCCTATCACCCAGCTCTCACCCAGCCTGGAGACAGGTACTGCCCCTCTGTGTGGGTGTGGCCCTATCACCCAGCTCTCACCCAGCCTGGAGACAGGTACTGCCCCTCTGTGCAGGTGTGGCCCTATCACCCAGCTCTCACCCAGCCTGGAGACAGGTACTGCCCCTCTGTGCAGGTGTGGCCCTATCACCCAGCTCTCACCCAGCCTGGAGACAGGTACTGCCCCTCTGTGCAGGTGTGGCCCTATCACCCAGCTCTCACCCAGCCTGGAGACAGGTACTGCCCCTCTGTGTGGGTGTGGCCCTATCACCCAGCTCTCACCCAGCCTGGAGACAGGTACTGCCCCTCTGTGCAGGTGTGGCCCTATCACCCAGCTCTCACCCAGCCTGGAGACAGGTACTGCCCCTCTGTGTGGGTGTGGCCCTATCACCCAGCTCTCACCCAGCCCTGGAGACAGGTACTGCCCCTCTATGCAGGTGTGGCCCTATCACCCAGCTCTCACCCAGCCTGGAGACAGGTACTGCCCCTCTGTGCAGGTGTGGCCCTATCACCCAGCTCTCACCCAGCCTGGAGACAGGTACTGCCCCTCTGTGCAGGTGTGGCCCTATCACCCAGCTCTCACCCAGCCTGGAGACAGGTACTGCACCTCTGTGCAGGTGTGGCCCTATCACCCAGCTCTCACCCAGCCTGGAGACAGGTACTGCCCCTCTGTGCGGGTGTGGCCCTATCACCCAGCTCTCACCCAGCCTGGAGACAGGTACTGCCCCTCTGTGCAGGTGTGGCCCTATCACCCAGCTCTCACCCAGCCTGGAGACAGGTACTGCCCCTCTGTGCAGGTGTGGCCCTATCACCCAGCTCTCACCCAGCCTGGAGACAGGTACTGCCCCTCTGTGCAGGTGTGGCCCTATCACCCAGCTCTCACCCAGCCTGGAGACAGGTACTGCCCCTCTGTGCAGGTGTGGCCCTATCACCCAGCTCTCACCCAGCCTGGAGACAGGTACTGCCCCTCTGTGCAGGTGTGGCCCTATCACCCAGCTCTCACCCAGCCTGGAGACAGGTACTGCCCCTCTGTGCAGGTGTGGCCCTATCACCCAGCTCTCACCCAGCCTGGAGACAGGTACTGCCCCTCTGTGCAGGTGTGGCCCTATCACCCAGCTCTCACCCAGCCTGGAGACAGGTACTGCCCCTCTGTGTGGGTGTGGCCCTATCACCCAGCTCTCACCCAGCCCTGGAGACAGGTACTGCCCTGTTACATCCCAATGTATATATTCCCCAGTGTGTGTGTTCTCCATTTTGTTTGTTTCCTCCCTCCAGCCATTGTTCCCTTCACCATTGGTCAATTCTTCCATTATTGCAATACAGCACCGATTGGTGGATGGCTTCAGACTCCAACACTCAATCCACACCACCCAATCATGGATCACCCCACACCTGTTAAAACATGGCTTCTCACTTCAGTCTTTCTCTCTCTCTGGCATGAGGCTAGGCATGTTGTGTGTTTTTGGTAAACCTGTAACTTTGACAGTATTGCATTTCGTTTATTGCCTTTGGTGCTTAGTAGTAATTTCCTTGTGTGTGTATGGCCGCAGAGAGATCATTGTTAAGTTATAGTTTGTTTTTGTATATATTCTGCTTTTGTTTCTGTATAATTAATGTGTTTTTCTCTCTTTCTCAGGAAGCACAGATGGGGTGAGCTGCCATTTCCTTTGGACATTGTTTTCTCCTGTTTTGGTTAGGTAAGAGTAGTTTAGGTAATGTAATCTCTTTTACCATAGATTAGATTGTGTTTATTTGGAGTATAGTGGTGTTTGTTTGTTGTTTTGGCCTGGGCTCACCCCTGAGCTACATGTGCTTCCTTTGCATCTACCAATAAATATCATTGTTGTTTACAAACTTGGTCCATCTTTTCTGTCAACCAACTGTTATGTTACAGCCCTTTACCCTTAGACTCACAGGGGTCGTAACATAAATGGGGGCTCGTCCGGGATCTTGTAACCCGTGTTCAATTGTTGGTTGATGGATTTGGTGAACTGTGTTTGTTTACACTTGTATAGTTATTAATTAATTTGTGTAAAAATGGCATTTGTGTAAGAAAAAGATAATGGCAGTTAGTACTTTTGATCTGGGGAAATTCTTGAGCAATCCTACTTGGGAAGCGCTAGATAGCTGCCGCAAGGCAGACTTAGTGGAGATTGCCACACATTTTCAACTCTCGGTTCAACAAAAGCATCTTAAGCAGGATATCAGGTGTCTTGTGGTAGATAAGCTGTTGGAGCAGGGGACGCTTGTTTTACCTGCGGTCTCTGATGAACATGCAAGTCCTCCTGGTGAACCTACGGAAGCACAGCCTTCTGAGGCGCAAGCCCATGGTGCTGAAAAGGCAGGTGTGAACGTCACATTGTCACATTTTCACTTGACCTCTCCTGTGTCAACTGGGTCTCGAGAAGGGGCCCAGGTCAAGGTTAGAATAGCCCGTCTCCAGATGGAGGCTCAGGAGAAGGCACAAGCACGTGAGGCGGAGTATCGGCTTCGTAAAATGGAGCTTGAGGCGGAAAATGAAAGGGCTATTAACATCCGTAGGTTGGAGCTTGAGGTGGAAAAAGAGCTCAGACTGCGGGAGTTGGAGCTGGGAGACCAAAGGAGTGGATCCAACTCTGCTACACCGACTCCTCCACAAGGCCCGGGTATGTCCTCCTCCACAGCTTATTCATCACACACTTTTGATATAAGTAAACACATTGCTTTGGTGCCTCCGTTCCGAGAGACAGAAGTTGATACTTATTTTAATGTGTTTGAGCGTATTGCTGCTTCATTGCGCTGGCCAAGAGAGGTCTGGCCTTTGTTGCTTCAATGCAAATTGACTGGTAAAGCCCAAGAGGTTTGTTCAACACTTTCCCTAGAAGATAGTCTATTGTATGATACTGTGAAGGCTGCCATCCTTCGTGCATATGAGCTTGTGCCCAAAGCTTATAGGCAGAGGTTTCGCAGTCACAAGAGAGCTGTCAACCAGACCTTTGTAGAGTTTGCTAGAGAGAAGGGAACTCTCTTTGATAAATGGTGTGCAGCAAGCAAGGCCTCAGATCTTAACTCTCTCAGAGAACTCATTCTATTAGAAAAGTTTAAGAATCGTTTGCCAGAGCGTATTGTAATTTACCTGAGTGAGCAGAAAGTGTCCACTCTGCAGCAAGCTGCTGTATTAGCTGATGAGTTTGCGCTAACTCATAAAACTGTGTTTGTAGATAGGCGTGACTCGTTTCTCCCCCATGATTTCTCTCGGAGACCTTCTGTCCCCAACCATTCAGAATTCACACACCCCCGACCAAAAATGTCACCTCCACGCTCAAAAGAGGAGCGGACATGTTACTACTGTCATAAATCTGGTCATGTTATTTCTGACTGTTTAACATTGAAACGTAAGCAGCAACCGTCCTCTCAGAACTTTAGACAACCCAAAGGGGTTGGTCTGATTAAAATGGCACCTGATTCCGATCAACAGATGCACAATGATCAGGATGTTCTCGATCCTTGTTTCAGGCCATTTACTTCCAAGGGTTAAGTTTCCTTGACAGGGGATCCAAAAGATCAGTGTACAGTTCAGATCTTACGAGATACTGGAGCCTCACAATCCTTTATCCTCTCTGATGTACTACCTCTGTCTGAGAAATCTTCCTGTGGTTCTAGTGTCCTAGTTCAAGGTATTGAGATGGGTTTCGTGCCAGCCCCGTTACACTGTATTCATGTACAATCTGATTTGGTCACTGGTTTCTTTAAAATAGGGGTGAGACCTTCCTTGCCAGTTAAAGGCATTTCCTTTATCATGGGAAATGATTTAGCTGGAGGACAGGTGAACGCTGTGCTGGAAGTGTTGGATCACCCAGACACAGATTCTCTGCCTGATGACTTGTCACAGAACTTCCCTGAAGTTTTTTCTGCAAGTGTTGTCACTCGTGCTCAATTGAAAAAGAGAGGTGATGAAATTAATTTGTCTGACTCTGTTTTTGCTTCAGCCTTTGTCAGGGAGGAGTTGCTGGCTCCAACTTCTGATACCGCTGACAAACCACCGACTCATAGTAAGGTACCCCCACAGACAACTGTAACTAGTTCCGACGCATTGAAGTTACCCGTTACTCGTGAAATGCTAATTACTGCCCAGAAGGCTGACCCTTCTCTTGCTAAATGTTTCTCTTCTCTTGAAACAGAACAGAGGAGAGAGTTGCATTCTTATTTTGTGGATGAAGGAGTTTTGATGCGTACATGGAGGTCCCATGGTACTAGACTGGCAGAGCATGCACAATCGGAGATAGGGCTACCAGATCAGGTACCAGACTGGAGCACTGTTTATCAGATTGTTGTCCCTGCAGTTTATCGTCAGCATGTACTGTTCTTGGCCCATGACCACCCTTGGTCTGGACACTTGGGAGTCACTAAAACATACAACAGAATACTTCAACATTTCTTTTGGCCCGGTTTGAAGTCCGATGTAGCACAGTACTGTCGTACCTGTAGTACTTGTCAGATCACCGGAAAGCCAAACCAGGTAATTCCACCTGCTCCCCTCTGTCCTATACCAGCGGTCGGTGAACCATTTGAACATGTCATAGTTGACTGTGTTGGTCCGTTGCCAAGGACCAAAGCCGGCAATCAGTTTTTGTTGACAATAATGTGTACCGCCACCCGTTTCCCTGAGGCTATCCCTCTTCGCAGAATTACAGCGCCTGTAATAATTAAGGCTTTGACGAAGTTCTTCTCCACGTTTGGACTGCCTAAGGTAGTACAAACGGACCAAGGCACCAACTTCCTGTCTAGGTTATTTGAGCAAGTGTTACAGTCCCTGGGTATCCGACATATAGTGTCCAGTGCCTACCACCCTGAAACTCAGGGGGCTCTAGAACGTTGGCATCAGACCTTAAAGTCCATGCTGCGTAAATATTGCTTAGACACAGAGAAAGATTGGGATGAGGGTGTCCCCCTTGTTCTATTTGCTGCGCGAGAGACCATACAGGAGTCTCTTGGTTTCAGTCCTGCTGAGCTCGTTTTTGGGCACACTGTTAGAGGGCCTCTGAAAGTTCTTAAAGAACGGTTCATGTCAAAGGGTGCCAGCACACCCACTAATGTTCTAGATTTTGTTAGCCAGTTTCGAGAGCGACTGCATCAGGCGTGCTCTCTCGCAAAAGAAGCGCTCTCTTCTTCCCAGAGAACTATGAAATGGCACTATGACGAGAAAGCTGTTTCTCGATCTTTCCAGCCAGGTGATAAGGTTCTAGTCCTGTTACCTATCCTTGGTTCTGCTCTTTCCGCTCGTTTTTCCGGACCGTATGCAATAGACAAGAAGATAAGTGATACAGACTATGTGGTTCGCACCCCTGATCGTAAACGTCACTCTCGTGTTTGCCACATCAATATGCTTAAACCATATTTTTCCAGAGATAGTGTGCAGGTGAAGACCTCAGACCAGACAGCCGGACTGGCCGTCTCTGCTGTTGCCTCAACTCCAATAGTTCCGGACTCTCCTGACGTTAGTGGTGAGGATGTAGATGGCTTGGAGTTGCGCAATGCAGCCCATCAGAGTGCTAGATTGTCCAACACTGAGATGTTATTGAACCTGCCCACTCACTTAGCACACTTACCTGAGGAGCAGCGAGAGGACATCACAAATTTGATTCAGGCCTACATGGCTCTGTTTGGTGATGTTCCCTCCTGTACTTCTGTATTGGCCCATGATATTAATGTTAACAATGCTGTGCCTATCAAGCAACATGCATACCGTGTTAACATCACCAAGAGGGCCATGATGCAACAGGAGGTTGACTATTTGTTAAAACATGGTTTAGCCAAGCCAAGTTGCAGTCCCTGGAGTTCACCTTGCTTGTTAGCTCCCAAATCGGATGGAACTCCTAGATTTTGTACTGATTTCCGAAAGGTAAATGCTGTCACCGTGCCTGATTCCTTCCCACTGCCCCGCATGGAAGATTGTATTGACAACCTTGGATCTGCCACCTATGTTAGCAAACTAGATTTGTTAAAGGGTTACTGGCAGGTCCCTTTGACCCCCCGTGCCTCGGAAATCTCGGCGTTTGTTACTCCTGACAATTTTCTGCAATATACTGTAATGCCTTTTGGAATGCGTAATGCCCCGGCCACTTTCCAGCGACTGGTGACCCTAGTCCTGGCTGGTGTTCCAAATTGTAATGCCTATCTCGATGACCTGGTTGTTTATTCGGCCAACTGGCGAACTGGCGTGACCACATGACAACCTTGCAAACTGTCTTTGACCGCTTAGCTGGAGCCTCCCTGACCCTTAACCTTGCCAAGTGTGAGTTCGGCAATGCTACGGTTACCTATCTTGGTAAGCAGGTAGGACAAGGCCAGGTGCGTCCGGTGGATGCAAAAATATCTGCAATCACAACTTTTCCAGTGCCTACTACTAGGCGGGAATTGCGTAGATTCCTTGGGATGGCTGGGTATTACCGTGGTTTTTGCCGGAACTTTTCTTCTGTCGTCACTTCTCTCACTAGCCTGTGTAGCCCGTCCAAACCATTCATTTGGACAGCTGATTGTCAAAATGCATTTGATAGTGTTAAAGCTCTCTTATGCAGGTCCCCTGTTCTCTCTGCTCCAGATTTCTCCCTGCCGTTCCAGCTGGAGGTGGATGCCAGCGGGGTGGGAGCTGGAGGGGTGTTATTACAGGAAGATCATGATGGTGTCAGTCACCCGGTTTGTTATTTCTCCCGGAAATTTAACAAACATCAACTAAACTATTCCACTATTGAAAAGGAGACTTTGGCTATGTTGTATGCGTTGCAACATTTTGAGGTGTATGTCGGTTCGGGCGTATTACCAGTGGTAGTATACACCGACCACAACCCATTGGTTTTTCTGTCGCGGATGTACAACCACAATCAGCGCCTCATGCGTTGGGCGCTCATAGTGCAAAATTATAACCTCAGCATAAAGCATAAGAACTGAGAATGTGTTGGCGGATGCTCTATCTCGGAGTTAAATCTCTCGTGCTGTCGACTCGTTCTACTGTATATTGCTGTCGACTTGATCTATTTTTGCTGTCTACTCGGTCTATGTTGCTGTGGACTCGTTTTATGTTGCTGCTAGTTTTTTCATAGCTCTTTGTTTTTGAGTGCATGTTATCTCGGGATGTTATCTCGTTGTTAAAGGAAAAAAAAAACATGTTTAGTTGGTAGTTTATGTAGACATGTTTTTGTCTTATGTATGGGGGTGTTACATCCCAATGTATATATTCCCCAGTGTGTGTGTTCTCCATTTTGTTTGTTTCCTCCCTCCAGCCATTGTTCCCTTCACCATTGGTCAATTCTTCCATTATTGCAATACAGCACCGATTGGTGGATGGCTTCAGACTCCAACACTCAATCCACACCACCCAATCATGGATCACCCCACACCTGTTAAAACATGGCTTCTCACTTCAGTCTTTCTCTCTCTCTGGCATGAGGCTAGGCATGTTGTGTGTTTTTGGTAAACCTGTAACTTTGACAGTATTGCATTTCGTTTATTGCCTTTGGTGCTTAGTAGTAATTTCCTTGTGTGTGTATGGCCGCAGAGAGAGCATTGTTAAGTTATAGTTTGTTTTTGTATATATTCTGCTTTTGTTTCTGTATAATTAATGTGTTTTTTTCTCTTTCTCAGGAAGCACAGATGGGGTGAGCTGCCATTTCCTTTGGACATTGTTTTCTCCTGTTTTGGTTAGGTAAGAGTAGTTTAGGTAATGTAATCTCTTTTACCATATATTAGATTGTGTTTATTTGGAGTATAGTGGTGTTTGTTTGTTGTTTTGGCCTGGGCTCACCCCTGAGCTACATGTGCTTCCTTTGCATCTACCAATAAATATCATTGTTGTTTACAAACTTGGTCCATCTTTTCTGTCAACCAACTGTTATGTTACAGCCCTTTACCCTTAGACTCACATGGGTCGTAACATGCCCCTCTGTGCAGGTGTGGCCCTATCACCCAGCTCTCACCCAGCCTGGAGACAGGTACTGCCCCTCTGTGCAGGTGTGGCCCTATCACCCAGCTCTCACCCAGCCTGGAGACAGGTACAGCCCCTCTGCGCAGGTGTGGCCCTATCACCCAGCTCTCACCCAGCCTGGACACAGGTACTGCCCCTCTGTGTGGGTGTGGCCCTATCACCCAGCTCTCACCCAGCCTGGAGACAGGTACTGCCCCTCTGTGCAGGTGTGGCCCTATCACCCAGCTCTCACCCAGCCTGGAGACAGGTACTGCCCCTCTGTGCAGGTGTGGCCCTATCACCCAGCTCTCACCCAGCCTGGAGACAGGTACTGCCCCTCTGTGCAGGTGTGGCCCTATCACCCAGCTCTCACCCAGCCTGGAGACAGGTACTGCCCCTCTGTGCAGGTGTGGCCCTATCACCCAGCTCTCACCCAGCCTGGAGACAGGTACTGCCCCTCTGTGTAGGTGTGGCCCTATCACCCAGCTCTCACCCAGCCTGGAGACAGGTACTGCCCCTCTGTGCAGGTGTGGCCCTATCACCCAGCTCTCACCCAGCCTGGAGACAAGTACTGCCCCTCTGTGCAGGTGTGGCCCTGCGATATATAAACCAAAGACACATAAACAAAGCAATTATTGACACGTTGCTTCACATGTGCTGTAAAAACAAGCTACATTCACACCTCGAACACGTTAAGAGCCGTTAGAGCCGGCATTCCTGCCTAATCCTATGATAATGAGGCTGTTGCGTGTTTTTTTCCAACTCTTGTGTCGACTCCGATGATATGACACGTAAGGGCTACTTCTGCTCCTGCCTGCGTGTTTACAGATGGAACCTGGCGCGCGCTGTTTCTCTCTCTAGGACGGCGTAGAGTCGAGTGACTCACTCGTTGACACACAATGCTGCTCTCGCTTCTCTCGCTCACAGGTTTAGAGTAGGTGGCATGATTACGAGATAAAATCACATACATGCGCGTGTACACACACACGCGCGCGCAGACGCGCACACACACACACACACACACACACACACACACACACACACACACACACACACACACACACACACACACACACACACACACACACACACATGCACACGTCATCCGGGTAGCCCCCCCCCAGCGCGCTGTGCGTTTGCATTCCATCACTTTCAAGCGAAACCAACCGCCGTCTACCGCTCTTCTGTCCCCCTTCCACGCAGAGCTCCGTGGTGAGTTGTGTTCTGAGTCCCCACACTACAACTGCAGCCCTGTTGCCAGGCCCGAGGGGGGGGGGGGGGGGGGGGTGAGTGGATAACAGAGTGCGGTGGGAACGCGGTGGGCCATTTGGACCTCCAGAGCCAGGTGTTAGCACTTCAGCTCACTGCCTCATCAATAATTGACAGAGAGGCAAACCAATCAGAACGATTTGCTCCCTGCAGCGAAGTGCTCGAGCAGCCGCACACACCGGTGAATCATTAATGAGGCAATTAGCTGAAACGGTTAGACGGTTAGCCCCTCGCTAGCAGCGCTCCTGTTAGACGGTTAGCCCCTCGATAGCAGCGCTGCTGTTAGACGGTTAGA